>NC_057807.1:610265694-610466881 GCF_018294505.1 Triticum aestivum | reverse complement strand
TTGGTCAGAAAGGTCGTAATTTCCTTACACGAAATGATCATAAAGCAAATAGCACTAGTTCGCTGCCTTATTTCTAGTTGTTAACGACCAATATATATGGTCATAGCCTTGTAAATTGTGGTGGGTTGCGATGACTAGGCGCCATCTCATCAGTTTTGCCTATGTGTCATGTCCATGTGTCAATTTTTGCCCTAGGTTGTGAAGCAACCTATATTTATGTTATTCCAAAAATTCCCAAAAAATTCTCATAAATTGTTTGGATCATATCTTCAACAAATATGTCAAAAACCTTCCTTGCCTAGTTCAAAAATAATTAAACAATATTAATTTTCCTATTCTGTTCAGAGCAGCACTTTGTGAAGGAAGTGTTATTTATATTTCTTGTTTTCCCTAAAAATTTGTGAAGACATTCTTCTTAGTATATGATCATCCTCAGCCAAAACTCATGCTCATTGGCCATGTGCATTTCTCGTACCGCTAATCAAACACTTGGCTGCTAATTCATGTTTGAGCATAGTTCGGTATCCTCATGAGAATCTTCTGTTATAATTCTCTTCCTAGCACCTACCTGGGGAGTGCCCAACCCACTTGACATTCCTAGTCCGCCCAGAATGCATGGCAACACCGCGGTCACGCGGTGACCACGCGACGGGCATGCGAGCTTACGCGCTCTACAGTTGGGGCCCTCGGCCACCGTCCAAACCTCAATGTATCGCCGTCAAACTATGTATTTCTGATTAAATAGGTACGTATGTACCTAGAAATAGTTTTTGGAAAAAATAAAGAGCAAACTATGAGGCAGTTGCAGTTCAAATTTGACCTGCTTCCTACTGAATCGGCGGGAATTTGTCTTTTTCACCAAAGGTGGATCAATACTTTTGACACCCAACCATTTTGTCAATTGTGCACCAAATATAGCCTAGTATTTTATAAAATTGATTAGGTCCAATTTTGCAACAAATATATGGTAGGTCCTTCACAAAAAAAAACTCATTTCGGGCACTCGGAAAATGGAAAATGAATTTTCCGTGTAAAGAAAATGAAAACTGCCTTAGGCAACATTGTTTGGAATTCCAAGATGCACCCTTGTGCACAATATGAGATCATTTGAACAAACTATGCCATGAATGTGGCCATAAGATTGATCATTTGGCTTGAAAGTCATAAATCTTCACGCATGATAGCTCATTTCCGAGAATACTTTTTTAAAATAATTTCCATATTACAAATTGATTATTTTTCCTGGAAACTTGGTCACATATAATGACACAATGCGAAGGTTTTCCAATTTTTTGTTTTTTTTAATTTTTTATGCCCGTTTCAAAATGCGGTCAAAACAGCGGGCTTGACCGTTCCTAGCTAGTGGTTGAATGTTGGAAAACTTTTGATGTTTCTCTGATTAAATAGATACTTATGTACCTAGAAATGATTTTTGGAAAAAATAAAGAGCAAACTATGAGGCAGCTGCAGTTCAAATTTGACCCGCTTCCAATTGAATCGGCGGAAATTTGTCTTTTTCACCAGAGGTGGATCAAAACTTTTGGCACCCAACCATTTTTTCAATTGTCCATTAACTATGGCCGAGTATTTTATAAAATTGATTAGGTCCAATTTTGCAACAATATATGGTAGGTCCTTCACAAAAAAAACTCATTTCGGGCACTCGGAAAATGGAAAATGAATTTTCCGTGAAAAGAAAATGAAAACTCCCTTAGGCAACATTGTTTGGAATTCCAATATGCACCCTTGTGCATAATATGAGATCATTTGAACAAACTATGCCATGAATGTGGCCATAAGATTGATCATTTGGCTTGAAAGTCATAAATCTTCACGCACGATAGCTCATTTCTAAGAACACTTTTTAAAAATAATTTTCGTATTACAAGTTTATTATCTTTTCCTGGAAACTTGGTCACATATAATGACACAATGCGAAGGTTTTCCAATTTTTTGATTTTTTTTAATTTGTTATGCCCGTTTCAAAATGCGGTCAAAACAGCGGGCTTGACCGTTCCTAGCTAGTGGTTGAATCTTGGAAAACTTTTGATGTTTCTCTGATGAAATAGATACCTATTTACCTAGAAATGATTTTTAGAAAAAATAAAGAGCAAACTATGAGGTAGCTGCAGTTCAAATTTGACCCGCTTCCAACTAAATCAGTGGAAATTTGTCTTTTTCACTAGAGGTGGATCAAAACTTTAGACACCCAACCATTTTTTCAATTGTGCATTAAATATGGCCTAGTATTTTATAAAATTGATTAGGTCCAATTTTGCAACAAATATATGGTAGGTCCTTCACAAAAAAACTCATTTCGGGCACTCGGAAAATGGACAATTAATTTTCTTTGGAAAGAAAATGAAAACTCCCTTAGGGAACATTGTTTGGAATTCCAAGATGCACCCTTGTGCACAATATGAGATCATTTGAACAAACTATGCCATGAATATGGCCATAAGATTGATCATTTGGATTGAAAGCCATGAATCTTCATGCATGATAGCTCATTTCAGAGAATACTTTTTTAAAATAACTGTCGTATTACAAGTTTATTATTTTTCCTGGAAACTTGGTCACATATAATGACACAATGCGAAGGTTTTCCAATTTTTTGATATTTTTGAAATTTTTATGCCCGTTACAATATGCGGTCAAAACGGTAGGAATGACCGTTCCTAGCTAGTGGTTGAATCTTGGAAAACTTTTGATGTTTCTCTGATTAAATATATATTTATGTACCTAGAAATGATTTTTGGAAAAAAAATAAAGAGCAAACTATGATGCAGCTGCAGTTCAAATTTGACTCGCTTCCTAGTGAATCGGCGGAAATTTGTCTTTTTAACCAGAGGTGGATCAAAACTTTTGACACCCAACCATTTTGTAAATTATGCATCAAATATGGACTAATATTTTAGAAAAATGATTTAGTGCCATTTTGCAACAAATGTATGGTAGTTCCTTCACAAAAAAACACATTTTGGTCACTCAGAAAATGAAAAATGGTTCTTTTGAGCAAAGAAAATGAAAACCTCCCAAATCAACATTGGTTGTCATGCCTAAATACACACATGTACAAAATATTGGTTTATTTGAACTAACTATCAGAGGTTAAATGTTTTCCTGAATAAGAGGGTACAAACTATAAGAGAAAAAACAAAAAATGCTTAATTCTGATTAGTGGAACCAGCTGTGGCATGGATCAGTGACATGGCAAACATATGTCCATCCATCCATCCATCCACCCCTCCGCTCTCTCTCTCTCTCTCTCTCTCGCTGTCACACAGCTAACCCTAGCGATCCACCCCTCTCTCTCGCATAGCTAACCCTAGCGATCCACCTCTCCCCTCCCTTCCCCTCGCGCAGCTGCCACCCACCTCCACAACACCTTCTTCCTGTCCCGATTCCCGGACGGGCGTCGACATGGCCAGCGTCAAGATGTCCATGAACCCCTTCTATGAGATTGGCGTGGAGGAGGCGCTGCGGCTCTGCGAGGCCAGCACCGCCTCAGAGGTCGTTGCTGCCACCGTCGGCCCCGCGCAGGCTGCCAACATGCTCCGCACCGCACTCGCCATGGGCGCCGACTGCGCCGTCCACGTCCTCCAGGACCCCGATCCCGCCCGCCCGCTACTCCCGCTCTCCGTCGCCAAGATCCTCCGTGCCCTCGCGCTCCAGGAGAACCCCGACCTCCTCATCCTCGTCAAGCAGGTTCTCAGATCGGCCTCGATTAAGTCTGTTTTTTGCCTCGTCTTTCATGATGTCTGACTTGCTCTGCATCCTGCCTGCGCGTGCAGAGTGCTCCCTCCAGGTGAAGTCGCCCATCGAAGCGCCAAGGGATTCGTCTCCGAGGACGAGTTCCTCTCCATCCCGGAGTTCTCCACCAACCCGCTCTCCCAGGTCTGCCTCCCCTCCTCCTCTCGTCGCCGAGGCGGCGAATTTTGTTCCCCTGCTCGCTTTGTCCCTGTCGTTCCAACTCCAGATGGCTGACTAACTGTAGTACTAGCGCGTGCCGGCGAAGCAGATCCTTCTTGTTTTTATGCGATGTCCTTGGATTACACACACTACTTGCCTGTACTACTATTTTCCTAGTAGTATTGTATACAACTCTGTCACCACTCAATTTGGATAGCAGTTGGGATTCCTCAGGAAGGAAGTATAATGGGGAAAAAACTAATCAGGGTTCCCCACTCAATCAAGGAGCTAGGTGCATCTGAAAATGTTATTCCAATTGCCTCACAGAACATGTACGCAATCGATCGGCATAGGGAGTTTTACCACGGTTGAACACATGTGGAACACATCAATCCACCCACTGATTTTTTTTCACTTGATAGCTGTGCTGCTCTTTTTCTATCTATGTATGTATCTATCTATGTATCTATCTATTCCTACCAAGCAAATGGAAACAAACAGTGGAACACTACCTAATCTAGTCTTGTATAGTTTTAGGTGTATAAATTACAGACAGACTTGTATAGTTTCAGGTGTCCCCCTTCATTCATTTCCTAATCTAGTGTATACAGACTTGTGTAGCTTGTATACTCTATTCTTTGCCAATACTCTATTTTTCAGTGGAACATTATCTCTTGCTTGCTTGCTTGCACACCCTCTTATTTTTACTACTTGTATAGTTTGATTGATATATGCTTTCTACGTCTGTATGGAACCTAAACAAACATGCCATACAAGGAAATGGAAGGCTTGTGTAGTTTCAACTGTTTGTTGCCAATGATTAATCATCTTGTTTGTTTTTTGGCTGCATCTCACATACATTCTTATGCCTGTTTACTCCAGGTCAGGCTCACGTTTCCCCTCCTGCCCGCCGACGCACTGCTTGCAAACAGAAATGAAGCGTCAATGATATGAACCGCAACAACAATTGACAGAGTGGCATGGACCCCAGAAGGGACGCAGCTGCTGGCTCTGTGCCCCAGAGAGCCATGCATGCGCCATTGGTTTTGTCGTCCATCGCTCCTCCCCGTGTTCCATAGTACCTTGCTCGTTGCTTCGTTGAATTGCTTGGATGGTGCTCGCAATTGCGTGGTTTGGTTTCGTTTGACTTAGCACTGAATCCCTCAATTTACCATTCCGTGAACAATCCTCTCATGGTATTTGTCTACACTAGATTACTCCTACAGTGATGATGATGTGTGATGATGATGTGTCTGAAACCAGTGACCAAAACAAAAGGTCATGGGTTCCACGACCTTTTGTTTTGATCGCAAACATCTACGACCTTATCCCGAAGAAGGTCGTTAATTTCAGTTTACGACCGCCAGCTTTTGACCATCTGTTTTTTTTTCACAAAAAGGTCGCAAATGAAAAACAATGACCTTTCAGTGACCAATAGCGGTGGTCACAAGTTGACATATTTCTTGTAGTGGCAGCTACTCTGCTCTTTGTTATTTTGTATTCTGACTTTCTGTTAGATTAAACATCTATCCTCTATAATGAATGTATAGTTGTGAACCTTCTATCCTATGTAATGAATGTATAGTTGTGACCCTATTGACATGGGCTATTACTATTCCTTGCTTGGGTCTTTATGTTGTCCAATCAAATAGCAATCTATCATAGGCAGCTACTTTGCTCTTTTTTTTATTTTGGATCTGGCATTATGTCATTAATTAGGATTAGGCATGCTGCACCTATGGGATGGACCAGACAATGCGCCAAGATATGTTGGCAACAGTTACATTATCTATAAAGACGATCTCATGTTTGATTACTCTTGCAAAGATTTGTACTTTGTTTACATCCGGGTAATGTGTTGAGCCAGACACCACCTGTCAGCATCAAAATAAGAATATGGCACCAGAACCTGGATTACTACTAACTTAGCATTACCTATTTGAACAAAATATTTGGACCGGCACCCTCGCGCCAAGGCGCGATCCCGATCTAGTTATCTATACCCAATAATTGCATGCGACAAGAAGAGAACAAGATGATTGATGCTTCACCGATCACTAATAATTAGGTGGGAGGCACGATGGTAGTAGCCTAGGAAGACAAGGTGAGAATTATTGTCATGCTTGATTCACCTGATTTTCATCTACGAGAATTGGTTTAACTCTTTGGAAAGGGAAGGAATCCAGTCTGCAATTCCACCAATAATGACCGGGAAGGATTCCATGTGTGTGTGTTCGCCACCCAGCTATCAGCGATCCAACTTCACAATTTCCTTTATAGTGCCTCATATTTTTCTGAAACGCCTTCTTCTTGTGCCCAACTTGCGTACAAAGTGACAAAGACAGTTAATTTTTTGTACCACCATCATGATTTCGCCCCAAATATAATAGTAAGCGCTAATGATGACACCATCCCTATCGAGAAGCACAAGTCATCATGCATTGAGGGAGCAGATTGATCACCCCAACCCGGAATTCCATGAGCCTGTTTAGGATGAACGTGGAGTAGCTCGCAAACCATGGCCATGGTGGCACCATCCCCTCTCTCAGTTCTCTCGTCCTTTAGGAGTTCCTTACTAGAATTAATCTTTGAATGAAGAAATCTCAAGGGCACAAATTCACAGTGTTGCAACCAACGATATTCCTTAGCTAATGTAACAAACAAATAGTAAGAGATAAAATACCACTACAAAACCATGCACAACTCAACACTCTCGGTTTCTCACATTGACACGCCTACGCCGACCATGACAGCCTGTAGCATGAAATCATATCACCCCTTGGAATTAAACGAATGGCCGCTTGGACGCAAGATGAGGAGTCGACGATGATGCAGCCCACGGAGCGGGTGCATGGGCAGGAGAAGATGCGTCTGCCGCGAGGATGGTGATGTTGAGCTTCATGCCCATCTTGCAATGGTTCCCCGCAGTGCAGATAAACCACCTCCTCCCTGCATCGCCGAGGTGGACCTGATCGGTGCCGGAGGTCCAGGCAAGGGTGCCCTTGCTGTTCTTACATGCCTTGAAGTCCGGTCCGCTCACTTCCACCACGTTCTGGGAGGCCTTTTTGTAATTGAACACTGCAAATTAGCTCGAGCTTCTTTACAATTTTCTGATAGAGGATCATGAATTTATTTAAAATTGATGGTAAATGCTCGTCTTTTTTAAATAAATAAGTGCAAACAGCTAATCCGTATGGAGAATTTTTGGAGCAAGTAATAGTGTATACTCCATTCATTTGGCGTGTCATAAGACTTGGATTGATTGGCTACCTAGCGCGTCGCCAACCGTGAACTGCTTGCTCTCGGACCAGGCGGTGTAGTCAAACCCGAGCGTCCACCCTGTGCCATCGCCCACGGGATGGACGGTGGCCGATGCGGCCAGCAACGGGAGGAAGACCACGGCCATTGTCACCGCCACGGCAAGCATATGCCGTGAAGCCATTGAGATCTTTGAGCACAGAAACTGGCACTGAGTAACTCTTCTTCCTTCTACTTACTGATGAAGTACTGAACTGTACACTGGGCTGGGTGTGAGGAGAACAAGTAAACCTACATGGTTATATATAGAGAGATCAATCTTGTCCGGATTCACGTGCATACGTAGTGCATGGGAGGAGAAATGGTCAAGATGGACGTGGAGCTCTGCATTGCAGTGACCAATGGAACGAATGGACACATCGATGGATTTATTATAACAAGCAGGAAAGGATTCAGCAACTTAATTTTGATTAGTTTGACCCGGTCGTTCTCTAGCCAGCTCGTCTCGTTATGCGGCTCTCCGTCCACCTGTGCTCTTGTGAGCGTACGCGACGTGCCTGCCGGGACAAAGGCGCGGAAGAGGAAGTCGCTGCCGGCCGTCCACCACACTTGGCCGGAGCCGGACAAAGGTTCGCTGGTCGTCGGTCCAAAGTCATTTTCCCCTCTTTCGCTGTCTAACATTAGTTTCAAGTCGCCCCAGTTAGGCCCGATGTTAGATCTGGGAGATGACGATTCCAGTCAGCCCATTCAAGCCCGATGTAGTAGAATGATAATGTTTTTGGTCGACCCATTTAGCGTGCTATGGGTTTATCCATGGGAGCATCTATTCCAGAGGGAAAGCTATCCACGAGGCGATTTTTCAAACCCCACATGCAACAAAAGAATTCATCACTCGCTTCATCAGGGATTTGGGGGTGGTCAGGGAGAAAAAAGCTACGACCCATGCTCCTAGGGCAACAAGCGTTGCTACACCTGCCAGGCGACCGGCTGCTCCACCAGCTGGCTTCGTAAAGATCAGTGGCGGTGCCAGGATCTAGACCTAGTGATGTCGAGATTTACAAATGAAAACAGATGTAGATAAATTAAACAAGAAAGAAAAGAGCTTTTATTGCAAACTGATTATTCTCAAACAAAAAAAGAAAAGATACGTTATCCATTACCATTACAAAACTTAAGATCTGACAAGTGACAAAATAAGATTTGCCAAGATAAACAAGATCTTAGTTTTTTAAGATGAAAAGAATCGAAGAGAAAGAAGATAACATAGAACTTACAAGTAGAAATGGAATAAAAGGAGAAGGGCTTGCTACGCTCGTCGGTGGTGATTCCTGAGGGCTGAGGGCGGGCTGCATCCACGTTTTTTTAGCAAATTGGCTACCTCAATGCTCGGTGTGCTCCGTGTGCAGCTAGGGCTGCAAACGAGTCGATCTCGAGCGAGTTGGAGTTGGCTCAGCTCAACTCATATGAACATTCGAGCGAGCTCAAACTGAGTGAAGCTCATGATCAAGTTGTAGAACATGACTCGTGCTCAGCTTGTAACGATCTCGAGTCGATCTCGAGCTAGTTTCGAGCTAAATGAGATGGTAAAAAAATATAAATCTATGGATGAAAAACAAAAAAATTAAAGTTAATATGTGGGAAACCTTTGCCAAAAATATAAGATATTTAACACATAGTCAACCACGTGCTATACTTAGGCCTAAATCTTCTCTGCACTTAATTAAGTTTTCATATTCGTTGGTAAATAAAATGGAAAAAAATTATGGACAACATATATGGTAATAAATTATCTTATTTCCATTTCATACATGGCATGATCATTTAACATAATGATATTCTTCGAGCTATCGAGCTAAAATCGAGCCAGCCAACATTGGCTCAAGATCGGGTCGTTTTTTGGTCGAGCTACATAAAGTGTTCAAACTCAGCTCGTTTATTTTTGAGTCGATCTCGAGTCAAGTCAAAAAATGATTTGATCTCAAGCGGCTCACGAGCCTCGAGCTTTTCTTGCAGCCCTATGTGCAGCATGTACACAGAAAGTGAAGAGGAGAGAGAATAAGGCTAATCACGGGATTTGAGGATCTGCTGAGCGAGGTAGTTAATTACGATTTGTGTTGGTTCTTTTTGCTATATGGACCAGCCAAATCTCACGCTAAGCAGATAACAAGTGGGCTTGTGTTGTCAATTTGTACTCAACGGTGAGGTAAGCCTAAGGCAGGGCTCTTCGACTTGCAAAAATCATGTGTAGTCATTTGACCGCACAGCGTTAACGTGGCTTCGCCACTGGTAAAGATACATGTGGATGCAGGGATCAGGGCGCAAAGAAGGGGGTCCGCGGCCGCTGTCTGTCGAGACAGTCAAGGCACCTACTTAGGAAGTGCGGCTCTGGTAATAGGTGAGGTGTATGATCCCGCACCCATGGAGGCTATAGCCTGCCGGGAAGCTATTTCATTAGCACAAGATCTCCAAGTTCATAATCTTGTTATATCTTCGGATTCAAAACAGGTGGTCAACGACATTGTGAAGGGCAGTCAAGGGGTGTATGGAGCCATCATCAACGAAATTCAGGCCAGATCGGCCGCCTTTACCTATAATTTTATTTTTGAAAGTCGAGTAGTTAATTTTGAAGCTCATAATCTAGCTAAGTTTGCTCTTACTTTAGCTTAGGGGCGTCATGTGTGGCTTGACCAGCCACATGACCCAGTTTGTATCCCACACTCTGTGGAGTTTAATCAATATAAAAGGCTTTTACCCCTCAAAAAAAAATTGTCCACAGGTTTGCCTCCAAAAAAAAAAATCTAGAACACGGGCACGAGAACTATATCTCGTTTATGGCGAGATGGAAGCAGGTCGCGCCTGAAGAATTTCCTACCCGCTAGAGTACTAGACCAGCCAATATTTGTCCATTCGTCGCTTGCTCACTGTTGCTTCGTTGGTTCGCTGTTCGCTTTGCTTTTTCTGTTTCCGTTTGTTTTCCTTCTTTTCTTTTTTATCTCTTTGGGTTTAATTTCCTCACCAGTTTTCTGTGGTTCTTTTCTTTGTTAGTTAATTTAGTTTTTTTATTTTCAATGGTTTTATTTGTTTTTACCTTTTGTCGTCATTATACTTTGATTTTCATTCTTTCTTTCTCAGTTTTCTTCACTTTTTGTTTTTACTGGTTTTCTTTTTTTAGCACATGTCTACGTTTTTTGAGTGCACGATATACATTTTTAGAGCACATGCGAAAGATTTTTCATACACGTTAAACATTTTTCTTTCAAATATATGTTGAAACAATGTTTTGAACACATGGCCAACACATATACATGTTGAAACATAATTTAAAATTACGAGAACATTCTTTTACATCTTATAATATTTTTGTAAATGTCAAAACCATTTTTTTGAAATGCGGGAAAATTTCTTCAAAATGTCACATATTTGTTAATGGTCTGAGACATTGTTTATAGAACAGTAAACATTATTTACATTGTAAAGATTTTCAAAAAATATCACATACATTGTTTTCAAACACAGGAACATTTATTGTTGACACAAACATTATTTTAAAAGCGATCTATACCTTTAAAATTGCACTAACCTTTTTCTTACTATGTTAACATTTTCCAAATTCACGGTTTTTATTATTTTAAGTAATTTTAAATTTATAAATATATTTATTAAAAAAAGGAGTAAAAAATGAAATTAATGTGACATCATCATGACGCCAGCGCGATGACCCACTTCCCTACTGAGATGGACCACCATCGGCTCCCTGTAGAGTGTTCACGGGCGAGGCAGCCGTTTGGGTCGCTATAAGGGGCGCCCATCTATGGGTATCCCTTTGGGGGCTTTCAAGCAGACGTGCCCGACAGTACTCCAACCACCAAGTGGTGCACCCCAGAGTTGCCATGTGTCATGCGTTGACGCACCCTGCTGTTGCATGATTTTTTGGTTTTTTTGCAGGTTTTTTGTTTTTTCTGTATATTCTGTGTTTTCGGTTTTCGCTTGGTGTTTTTAGGTTTTCCTTTCCTTTTGTATTTTTGGTTTTTAAATGCTTTGCCTTCTTTGTTTTTCGTTGTTCTTTCTGTGTGAAGCACAAAAAAATTCAGTTGTGCTCACAATGAAGCATAAATAGTGTTGATGTGCTTCCCTAAAAGAGGTGACAAACAGAGTTCTACTTTGCGTGAAGCACAAATATTCTTCCCCGAAAAGCGAACCACAGTTGTCCTCGAAAAGTGAAAGCATAGCTGTGCTTCCCTCAAAGAAGTGAAGAAAATTGTGCTTCCCAAAAAAAAGTGAAGCACATTTGTGCTTTCAGTTTTCATTTTGTTAATTTCCTTTTTTAATTTATATTTTTATCTTGTTTTATAATTACGATTTTTCCATTTCTAGTTTTTCCATAAACAAAGTTAGTCCAAACCTATTAATATGAGATCTAACTTCGAACACCTCAACGTGAAAAACGCAAGGTGAAAACGATTTGTGATTTGGACATATGGTTCAAGAGATAAAGCTTGCTCAAAAAATTCACCTATGAAAAAAGCACATGCTCACCATTTGTAAACAAATTTTGAAAAAAGGGAACCTTTTTTTAGAAATGTTGTCCATTTTGCAAAAAAATTAATCTAAACAGCCAAACATTTTTGAATTTGGGAGAAAAATAGAATGAGATATTGGAAATTCTGAATAAAATGTAAAAACACAAATATCATTTGAAATTGATTTTTATAAATAATGAACAATTTTTTTTTCAAAAATAATGAAAAAAACACAAGAAAATGTAAAAATACAAAATAAAAGGAGAAATTAAAATAAACACCAAAGAGAAAACCGAAAAAATCAGTAGAAAAGGACAACAAAAAAAGAAAATAAGTTCATAAACCTCCTACAAGGTTCCCAAAACCATTCAGGGCTTTCTAGAAGCTTCCCAGAACCGGATATTTTAGTCACTTGTGCTCGCTAAAATGGGCCAATCCATTTACTCGTTCGCTTCCTCTCTCATGTGTATTTTGAAAACAGTTTGACGAGGTGAGCGTCATATAGCAATCGCCAATTGGTAGTCATGCAACTATTACTATCTTTTTTTAGAAAATATCACTTATCAAGGTACCCCACGGTCATTTTTCAACGCGGTAAGTGTCGCAGCACATGCGCATCATTTGTCGTAGTTAGAGCATCTCCATCCGTTGGCCCCCCAGGAGGCATAAAAACGCTGCCTGGGGGCGAGCCGGCGGCAAAATCGGCTCTGGGGGCGGTTGGGCACCCAGTCGTCGCCCCCAGGCGCCGATTTCGGCCCATTATTCGGCCCATTTTCGTTCAAAAACGGTCTGATATCTGTGTGAATCGGCCCATATTTGGCGCAGTTCGGCGTGTTTCGGCGTGAATTCTCCATAAATAATTCAACAAATAGAAAGCAAATAGTTTATCACATAGTTCGCGCGTGGTTCAGTGTGTTTTTGCCTCCATAATTCGTCACAGAAAATTAATAGAAATCAAATAGTTTAACAAACAATTCAATACAAATTATATAGTTCAACAAATAAAAACTCATATTTCATCACACGTCGTTCTCGGCATCGCCCTTGAGCCTCCACAGGTGTTCCACCAGATCGTGTTGCAGTTGTTGATGCACCTGTGGGTCTCGGATCTCCTGACACATGTTGAGGTAGGCAGTCGAGGTTCCCGGTAGCCACTACAAGGATTCCGGTCTATTGCAACAAAAAATATTGCTACAACCATCTTTTGTTTCAATAAAATACTATATTACCACAAAATTCCAGTTTGTGGTAATAGGATCTACATATTGCCACAATTTTGTTTCATCGCGCTAAGTACTTGTTTTGTTGCAATAGAAGCCATGTATTGCCACAAGCTACATCGGCGTTGTAATACGGTAGTGATATTGCAACAATTCTGTCCCGTTGCATGAATTGGCCATCTTTTTGCAATAATGGCTAGGTATTGCAATAAAGTACATCTTTGTGGTGATATTTAGACATATATTGCAACAACTCTGACATGTGGCGCTAGTCATAGATACTATTGCAACAAAGCATGTATTGGTTGTAATAGGGTGACTTTTTGCCTCGCCTTGTGTTGCAATAACTATTACATATTGCGACAAATTGAGCATGGTAATACGTACAACATAATGCAACAATCCTCTAGTGTTGCCGAAAAAGGAGCAGGATATTGCAACGATATTCTCTATAGTGCTCCTGATTTTTCCTTTATTTATTATACTATTTCACAGGATCTGATTAAAGTCGCGTACTAGTTTACAAAGGTATTAACACATTAGGTCATACAACTTGCACCTAAGTTGCATTTTAGTCACATATGTTGCAAAGTGGACATCGGTGGTACCACAACTTGGAGGAACGCTCGCTTACGCGCGTGCGAAGCGTTGCACACTCGCGGACGCCCTTCACTTTAGTGTTTCTTGCACCGCCAAGGTCTCCTCCACTCACCCTACTGACCTACTCCGGTAGCAAGGTTGTCCTCGGCACCCAAAAGACGCCAAGCTCAGTGCCCTTCTCACAAAGGTGAGTCATGAGAACTGAGCAGCAAATCCTCATGTTCTCTTCCTAACTTTTCTCTATCTTGCTTGATGTGAGTGTATGTGTTTATGTGTGCTGTTAATAAAAAAGGAGATTCAATATAAAATTATGTGTTAAACAGAGAAATTGCGCAAGGCTGCATAATATCTCTTTTTAAACACTCCTAGGCTCCATTTAAACAGCTCTTCAGACACCAATTGAGCAGCATAACAACTAACTACATCAAGATATATATAAGGACATATGACACACGATTTTAGTAGGATATAACAAACCATCTCAGCAAGATATATACCACATGTTTCAAAATGACAACACACAAATTTCAGCAGCCATACTAGTATAGATTGTTCACAAAAGACCATAAATTCAAGGCAAAGTAGTGAAAATAGCAACAACACTAAAACACCACAAGTTCATAGCAACATTGTGTACATAGCATCACTGTCAAAAGGAAAATAGCAACAATACTAAAAGAACAGCAACTACTCTTCTCTTCTCTTCTCTTCATCACCAAATTGTTAGTGTTGGGCACTAGCTTTTGTTCCCATTTGCCACAACATATGACACTATGCGGGCATGCCTTGTTTCAACCTGTTTCGTATCAGATTAAACTTCTGAGAGATGCTACTCGTAGGTAACCATCAAACAGTTCAAGAACTTATACTCGTGGCTTAAACATGTGAAAAGAACCTTACCAAGAGATTAAAAACTATACAAAGAACCCATGGTCATCATCCAATTCTTCTTGTCCCAAAGGAGCAACATGGCCATCATTTACGTAAGCCTCATCATCATTCGTATCATCATCAGGTTCGAGTCTCTTCATCACTAAAAGAACAACAACTACTCTTTTCTTCTCTTCATCACCAAACTATTAGTGTTGGGCACTAGCTTTTGTTCTCATTTGCCACAACAGATGACACTATGCAGGGGTGCCTTGTTTGAACCTGTTTCACATCAGATTAAACTTCGGGAGAGATACTACTCGTAGGTAACCATCAAAAAAGTTCAGGGTATTATATTCATGGCTTAAACATGTGAAAAGCACCATACCAAGAGATTAAAAACTATACAAAGAACCCCTGGTCATCATCCGATACTTCTTGTCCCAACGGAGCAACATGGCCATCATTTACGTAAGCCTCATCATCATCTGTATCATCATCAGATTTGAACTAGACATCTTCAAACTCAATAGGTTTTATATTTTCTATGACCGAAACGTCAACGCTGGATCCTTCGTCATCATTTCTGCACCAACTAGTGATCTCTTCAGGTACTGTAATTTCTAGCACTGGTAGGAGTAGATTTCCATCGAGACGCATGACAGACAGGGCATTCTTCTGCATCAGCATGTTCATTACGGAATAGCACGCAATCATTAACACACACGTGTATCTTCTTGCAGTCCAGCCCAAGATCTCGGATCACCTTCCTTACTTTTGCGAGATTAGTAGGAATGCAGTGACCCTTTGACAGCACCTGCGTGGACATCTGCAAAACTAAGTCACATGCTCTATTGGTCATCGTGGACACGCACTTGATTTGGTAAAGCTTCACAATGAAAGATAGCTTCGTGAAATCCTTGCAACCTGGGTACAAATCATTTTATGCCTCTTTCAATAGTTCGAAGAAGACCTTGGTTGTTGCATTTGGCTCCTAGTTCCTTTCATCACCGCTCGAAGCATCCACATGAATGTCTCCCGCACCTTCACCAATGTCTGCATTGCCTCCATGTTTGCGCCCTTTATGAGAGTATTGAGCATGTCACATACCCCAGAACCATCAACTACATCGTCTTCATTATCAGAATCTTCAGACATGCTTCCCTCATTGGATTGTTCACCATGGTATATCCACCGAGTGTAGGTTGGATCCATCTCATTGAACAACAAGTCAGTATGAACATCCTTTTTATTTTTTAGAGCAATATTGAGACATCTCCTACATGGGCATGTGAGCACCATCAAAGTCAAATTTCAAGAAATCCTTCATGCCAATTTTCCACTCAACAGAATCTCTTTCCCTGTCCATCCAACTCCCATCTCGTGTCATTTTGCCTTATCTCCGTAAAGCCAGTCCTATTAAAAAAACATAACAGCTGCATTAGTAGTTGTATTACAGTCAATAGCAGCACTAGCTGCATTACAAGACAAGACCACAGGGATACATACATACCAGTATTACTGTCACATGGTAAAGCCAAATTTATCTATACACTGTAAAGCAAAATTTGGTTGATGGAACAAGAAATAGTATTGCTGTCACATGGTAGTACATGTGACATGAGGGTAAATAAGTTCAGTTTAGTAGTTGGCTATACCGCATCCCTTCCTCTCCCGCCTCATAGTCAGACCCTCCCGACCTCCTTTACCTTGTAGCCTCTACCCCGGTCGGATCGGATGGCGAGGTCGCCGGCAGCCCAACCCCGACCCCCAAGGCGCCTGATGTGTCAATCCCGGTGGCCAAGGTGCCGGATCCGTCGTCGGCAGCAGGTGATCCATCAGATTCAAGATACTTGCTTGATTCTTTACTTGATTCAGTGTATGATACTTGTCATGCAATTTAATCTTTAGGATTTTCAGTTGAATGGTTGCAGCCTTAGATGAATCTTTATAGATGGTTTGATTTGAATGATTCACTCAATTAAATCTCCTATGTGTTTCTGCTTATGTTCCATGAATTCTCATTCAGTGTGTTTTTTGTTTAATTTCTCTTCGGTTTGAGGTTCAGTATTTAGAATCATGGTTCTGACTAAAATGTTAGGAAAAGCTCCTGTACTGTTTGCTAATGCATAAATAGCTCAGTCAGTGCTACTTTGATTTCTTTGAGACGATTTCTTTGTTTTTAATTTAAGGGATCATTTGATCAGGACAGGGATGGCCAAATCAAAGCCAGAGCAATATTACACTAATCCCATGGCCTGAAAATTATTCCAGATCTATTTTTACCTCTGTCACCCGTTCTTTAGAAGATCTTCTGTCACTTGCATTATTTCTCTAAAGCGTGTCATGTGAAAATCTTGTTCTTATGGCTTCCACATTGTAGTCAAACTGAATCTGATATAGTCATTCTAAGAAGCATTATATTAAAAATATAGAAGTTTAACAGATTTTGGTAGAAGATAATTGATTACCAAAGTCATGACAGCCAAAGAAGAGACCACGTGTGCGTGAATTTAGTGATGAGGGGCATACTGAACGGTGTGAAGCAACCTAAAATGTTTTGGAGCAACATCACTAAGAAGACACCATCTTAAGCCAAGGAGCCCGAGACAGCAGCTTTGCGATTATACAAGCACATGAGCAGGGAACAGATTGAACTGAACTGAAGTATACGAACGACATTCATGTTCATCAGATTCAGTTTTGAAATTTGCCTGGGTTTTCTATCTTATTATTTCCCTGAACCATCTTATTATGGAAGATGTGGAAGAGCATGAAAGTAGCTACCAATAAAACAGCAAGCAAGGGAAAATTAGTCTGCTACTTTCAAACTAAAATCAGCATACTTATGTTGTATGTATATCACAGTACAAATTCCCATGTGATGTATTTTGAATCTAAATTTGCTGCAGTTGCAATGAAAAATATAGAGGGAAACATCAGGGGAAAATCATACTATTGTTGTTCAGGTCATTGGTCGCAAGGGAGACAGGCGAGCCAGTACGGGCGGTGCTGAGCAGAGGGATGGCTGACCAGGGGAGAGCTGCTGCAGGGCATTGCACTGAAGTGCACGGGAGACCCGGGCAGGTGAGCAGGATGGCAGGTCCGTTGGCGCCGGAGATGAGGTGTCGGACGGTCCAGCCACGCGCCCACGGGCAAGATCGACCAGCCGAGATCCAGTGAGGAGGAGGCCGACGGGCGGAAGGCACCGAGCGGCGGGTGGCGAAGAAACGTTAGAGGGAGAGGGGAGCGGCAGGGAGATGCCGGTGTGGACTGCTTCATCGCGCCGCCATGATGTGGATGCTGGATGCGGCCAGCGCTCGGGCCGCGCAGCGGCGGAACAGGGGATCGAGGTATTACTCAGGTCGCTCTAGGTAGTTTGACCAGGGTCCGACACGTGAAAAGGAAAGAGGAAAAGGATCGTGGGAAAGATGGAGCGAAGAAAACAGAGGCGCAACCGACCAGACGCGCGTCTGATCCATCGTGCGAGCCCTACGCGCTCCACCAGGGTGTCTGATCAATCGCGCGAACGCGGACACACTCTACTCGAAAGTATTACGGAAATACATGATCGACCAAACTTTGAAAGAAGATAGTAGTTCTATTGACCAAACTTTGACTATCTGCAACTTTTAAACCACAAATCCGAATGACCTCATTATTTTTGCATTCTTTTAAAAAACTAAACTGATATTCATAAAGTAATTTGGCTGCATATTTTTACCTACTTAAGTAGTGTAGGTAGCATGTGTCGGCATGACAACCAGGGGTCCGGCACCAGCCAATTTCCTCTCGGTGGTGTTCCGGCGCGGGACAGCACGCCTCCGGGAGGTGTCCCTAGGCGGCGGCGGTCCGGTGCGGTGGTGGTGTGTACTGACGGTAATTCTATTGACCATTTCCTCCAAAAAAATTTACTTTTTCACCCCCTTCCTGCTAAACACCCTTCAATAGAGGCATAAAGAGATAGCGACAATTAGGTAGATATTTCTGTTATCTAATGGATTAGAAACACATTGAGTACACTTCAAAAATCATCCCGTCATTATATTTTTGTGTAACACCACTTATCATGTTGTTTGTCGTGTCACACAGTGAAAGATTTTCAGAATTTTGTTGATGTCATCTGTGTGTGCATGAGGGATGATTTATTTCCTCCCGTTGCAACGCACGGGCATGTTTGCTAGTGAATACATAAAGAAGGGGCGGATAAGACGAGGCAACGGTCCAATACTTGAAGGTTTTTTATATCTGAAAATGAATATTTAAATAAGAGACAAATCGTTGGCCTTATCTGGATACTTTTTTGTTTTTTTATCAAATGTGCGATATTCCAATAAGTGATTCTCAAAACTAAATTTGTTTGGTTGATAGTTGACATAGTTGAATCTCTATTATTTTCAGTAAAACATAGGCAACATGACTATGTTCGACCTACTGTGGCGCGGAGGACCATCCCGAGTCGCCCTCGCAGGCGATGGGAGAGATCGTTAGCCGCCTCCCAGCGCCCCACCTCCCGCTTATCCCCTCCCCTACCGCAGCTAGAGGTCATTACTAGGTGAAGCCCGACAGCGGCGGTGGCAACATGGCTCGTTCACGCCCTTACGAGTGGATCCGATGTAGGATGGATTCAACAGGCAAAGGCGTCGCGATGCAGGGTTGTTTAATTTACATAGTTGAATCTCTAACAAAAGCGACATATTACGTTGGCCCTACTCTCGCGTGGACAAACCCTCGACGAATTTACCGGTAAAATGAAAGATGCTGAGATCACTCCATCTCAAGATTGAAAAGTGAGATCGAGACTGACATAGATAGACCCTCTCATCAACCCATCCCATCAGTACTTATATTTCGAGCCAAGAGTATAACCTAATAGTTTTGAAGTGAGGGTCACATGAGGTTTTTGTGATATGTAGTTCAGAACTGGCCAATTTTTTGACATATCCCAACCTAAGTGTAGATCCATGATGAAACAACACCTTCCTAATTTGCTGCGTGTGTTTGGCGAACCATGGTTGCGGCGGAGGGGTTGAAGCACTGTGGTACATCACCTACCTAGTTTGTGCACTGGTTGACGGTGAAGATATCCATGGACGTCGTGTTCCTCCCACTCCTTCCGTATTACTCCGAGTGAAAACTTGATCTTCGGATCGGACGGTGACGATGTTCGTAGTCGTGCCTTTCCGGTCCGGCATCGTCTTGGAGTCATCGGTCCGGGATGTCCGATGCACATCTTCCAAGATGATCGCTCCTCGTGCTGGTGGTCTCCGTCGGCTCTAAATGAATCCCTTTTTTGCACGTCTTATAGGTGCTTGGTAGTCGTTGAGGTTGTGTGTCGGTGACCGGTATTTGTGTATCTTGCCTTGGGTGTGTGTCGTTCATTAGTATCGGTTGCTTCGATGTATATGATGGTTATTTTACAATATAACAGGAAAGCTCTTTTTCATTCGTTAATTGGCTCCCTCAAATGGCGACGACTATACAAATATTCACAATGAGGACGTTATTGTGGAGGGCGCCGAATCACCGCTTCACAATTATCCGATTTGGTGGTTTTATCACCATGATATAACTTTTTACAAATACTCGAAATATATTTACAATCTAGAAAATTCCATCAAAAAATAATTACTTTTTTAAAACAAAAAAATTACTTTCCCACCACCTAATTTTTGTGTACTGTTGTTTCGCCAATATTTTTTACCTCCCGCTAAAAGGTCCTAAATTAGGGTCTTTGTTCCCACCAAAAAAAATAGCCTATATTTAACCTTCCCGCTAATTACCTTCCACGGCGTCTTCACGAGCGATTGGATCTGACCTCACGTTCCAGGTTCCTTTGTGCTGCCGGCGTCATGACGGCGTCAACACAGCGCACCACAGTTGTGTCAGCTGCTACTCGTCAGGTTATTCCTCCCGATCTCCTCCCTTCCTTTAACCTCCAGTCCTCCTCGATCTTGCTCCCCTCCCTCTCCTCTGCGCCCGCCGATGTAGGCCGCGTCTCCGTGTCCTTGGCCATGCCGCCGGCGGCGGCGATGCGGTTTGGCGTCGGCACCGACGGAGTTCTCCTTGCCCATCAATCCCGTATCTGGACCAAGCACGACACCACCTCAGTGTTGAATGCCGTGACAATGCCCGCCCGGGCTCAAACCCCCTCCCCCAAGAGCTCCTCCTCGACGCACCGCCACCCACACTCAGATCTCGGCGCCGCCCATGGCCTCCGCCCACGCTCCCCGCCCTCTCCCCTCCCCTCCCGATCGAACCACCAGATCGAGCAGTGGCCAGATCCATCCGCCACGGTCGCCCAGGGCTCGCGCGCCTCCGACAACGCGGCCGTGCCCGTGCATCAAGGGCCTGCTCGGAGATGCTCCTGCTCCGCCATGGCCATGGAGCTTCCTCCCAATCCAAGGTCTTGGACTGGACGGGGATGGCTGCTGAGGGAGTCCCGGACTAGGGGGTGTCCGGATAGCCGAACTACCATCATCGGCCGGACTCCAAGACTATGAAGATACAAGATTGAAGACTTCGTCCCGTGTCTGGATGGGACTTTCCTTGGCGTGGAAGGAAAGCTTGGCGATACGGATATGTAGATCTCCTATCATTGTAACCGACTCTGTGTAACCCTAGCCCTCTCCGGTGTCCATATAAACCGGATGGCTTTAGTCCATAGGACGAACAACAATCATACCATAGGCTAGCTTCTAGGTTTAGCCTCCTTGATCTCGTCGTAGATCTACACTTGTAACCCACATCATCAATATTAATCAAGCAGGACGTAGGGTTTTACCTCCATCAAGAGGGCCCGAACCTGGGTAAAAACATCGTGTCCCTCGTCTCCTGTTACCATCCGCCTAGACGCACAGTTCGGGACCCCCTACCCGAGATCCGCCGGTTTTGACACCGACATTGGTGCTTTCATTGAGAGTTCCTCTGTGTCGTCACCGATAGGCTCGATGGCTTCTTCGATCATCATCAACGACGCAGTCCAGGGTGAGACCTTCCTCCCCGGACAGATCTTCGTATTCGGCGGCTTTGCACTGCGGGCCAATTCGCTTGGCCATCTAGAGCAGATCGAAAGTTACGCCCCGGGCCGTCAGGTCAGATTTGGAAGTTTGGACTTCACGGCTGACATCCGCGGGGACTTGATCTTCGACGGATTCAAGCCACAGCCGAGCGTGCCGCACTGTCACGTCGGGCATGATTTAGCTCTGCCACCGGACAGTACCCTGGAGGCCGCACTCGAAACCACTCCAATCTTCAATTCGGAGCCATCTCCGCAGATCGAGGATGGATGCCTAGACACCACCTCGGGGGCTGCAACCTCTACGGAGATAGAGCCGAACACTGACTTCGTCCCTCATAAAGCTCGTGACTCCAAGGTGCCGGACTCCTCGCCGGACTCCGAACCTCCCGCGCCCGCCCCGATCGAATCCGACTGGGCGCCGATCATGGAGTTCACCGCAGCGGACGTCTCTCAACACTCACCTTTCGGTGACATCTTGAGTTCGCTAAAATACCTCTCGTTATTAGGAGAGACCTGGCCAGATTGTGGTCAGGACGGCTGGGATTCGGACGACGAAGAAATTCAAAGCCCACCCACCACCCACTTGGTAGCCGCTGTCGATGATTTAACTGACATGCTAGACTACGACTCCGAGGACATCGACGGTATGGACGATGATGCCGGGGACGACCAAGAACCAGCGCCTAACGGGCGCAGGAAAGCCACCCCATCCCACAACATATGCATGGTGGACACACCAAAAGGAAGCGACAATGAGGAAAAACGGGACGTGGCGAAGGACAACTCCCCCAACAGACAAACAAAGCGGCGACGCAAGCGCCGCCCGAAGACCGGCATCGACAAAAACGGTACCCATATGGACCCGGCCCTAGAGCAGGGCGAAGCAGTGGACGACGCACACGTCAACAAGCAGCCAGCTGGACATGAACCGGACAAGCAACCCATCCCCGACGAAGATGATCTCACATCACCAGAGCATATGAATCTCCATAACAGGCTCGTCGCAACTGCAAGAAGTTTGAAGAAGCAAAAGCGGAAGCTCAAAACAGCGGAAGACACACTCAGAATGAGATGGAGCAAAGTACTCAACACCGCAGATAAATATGGCACTAGTCACCAGACAAAGAGCTACCCGAAGCGCAAGCTGTTGCCCGAATTTGACGAGGAGGCCTTCGAGCCCCCGCAGTCAAAAAAGAAAGGGGCCGCCTGGCCGGATAGACGACCAGATGACAGGCCAAGAGCAACACGGGGCGCCACACACAAGCCGGCACATGATCAGCATAAAGATCTTCAGAAAAAGGATAACCCGGCCAGGTCTATCTATGGGCCAAAAAAGAAGACTCCAGGAAGTAACACAACCAGCCGAGCATTTGAAGACAACGGCACACCCAAATACAGGGGCGCCGCACACCCACTATGTTTTACCGACGAGGTACTGGATCCTGGATTTCCAGCGGGATTTAAACCCATAAACATAGAGGCATACGACGGAATAACAGACCCCCGGAGTCTGGATTGAGGATTATATCCTACACATACACATGGCAAGAGGAGACGATCTCCATGCCATAAAATACCTTCCCCTCAAGCTCAAAGGGCCGGCCCGACATTGGCTTAAAAGCCTCCCAGAAAATACGATTGGGAGTTGGGAAGAGCTTGAGGATGCGTTTCGAGCAAATTTTCAGGGGACTTATGTCCGGCCTCCGGATGCAGATGATTTAAGTCACATAACTCAACAGCCCGGAGAATCAGCACGCAAATTCTGGAACAGGTTCCTCACTAAAAAGAACCAAATAGTCGACTGTCCGGACGCTGAAGCCTTAGCAGCCTTCAAACACAACGTCCGAGATGAATGGCTCGCCAGACACCTCGGCCAGGAAAAACCAAGAACAATGGCCGCACTAACAAGTCTCATGACCCGCTTTTGCGCGGGGGAAGACAGCTGGTTGGCTAGATGCAGCACCAGCGACCCGAGTACATCCGAAATCAGGGATGGAAATGGGAAATCACGACGCAAAAAAGATCAGCGCCGGAACAAGGAGAATGGCCCAAATAGTACGGCGGTCAACGCCGGATTCAAAAGCTCTCGGCCGAACAACAAAACACTGCCCTTAAAGGATAACAGTGACGAGCTATCCAACCTCAACAAGATTCTGGATAGACTGTGTCAAATACACGGTACCTCCGGGAGGCCTGCAAACCATACCCACAGAGATTGTTGGGTCTTCAAGCAGTCCGGCCGACTTAACGCCGAACACAAATGGGTCGACACACCAAGTGAAAGTGACGAAACCCAAAAGCAGCGCTCCGGAAACCAAAAGACTTTCCCATTAGAAGTCAAAACAGTGAACTCACTTCACGTGATAACACGCAGCGCGGCCCCTGCTATACCAGGACACCGTCCGCAGACTGGGGATAGAACCCACCAAAATTTGCTATAGCAAGCACTTCCTTCAAAGGAGTGACGCCATGCCTTTTTAGCCAATTTTACAGGCTCTATACCACTAGGGGTCGTGTTCGGTTCATCCGACAACCTCCGTCGCGAAAAGCTCACCCTCCATCGCCCCATTTAGCAGTAGCCCTTAAGCACTACTGGGGCGTGCAGCTTTCGCCCGCTTTAATGCAATACCACATTACGCGTCTCTTATGCTTAAAAATGCCCGGTCCACGTGGCATATTCTTAAGACTCCAGGTGTCTCTCAACCACGGAGAATGTGCGGCTGCCTAGATGGCCACACATTATTCCGACCTCGCAGGTCAAAGCCCCTAAAAACAGGTCATTTAGACCTCGGACATGGTTAGACGAGTCCGGCGTAACTTAACAAGGGGCTTCCCAGCCGCATACCCCTTTTTTTAGGGGGCCGCGCGCATAAATGATGAAAGCTAATAAAGCTCAACTTTCTTCATCTTCCAAATTATACTTTATTTTGATACACTTTTTGCACGATATTTCTTAGAAACTAAGTCCTTCTCTTTTACAGATGAAGCACGTGCTACACCCGTCCAGGATACAGCACAACGGAGACACAGGCGCAGACGTGCAGTAGGGACCCGTTGCAAGGATTCTTTTCAGATTAAGACCCTGCGTAAACCTTTCTCACTGTCTCTTGTTGATACACATCCCCCGGTTTCCTTACCAGAGCCGAGGAGGAGGCTGGCGTTTTGGCATCGGCCGCGTCAGAAGTTCCCGCCTGTACCTGGACACTAGGGGCTTAGGGCTTTATTCTGCCCGATATCATAAAGACCGAACACCTCAGGGAGTGTTCGGCGTCTCGAGTTAGGCCTTATATGCATCAGCTCCGAATCATGTCTTTGGTCAAATGTTGGGTTTGCCCGGCTCCTGTGTTTTGCTGCCTTATGTTCCGTATCATCGGCTAACGCGGCACCAGGAGAACTACTGCGATTGTGCCCCGGTTCGGCCGGGAGAGCACCTCAGTAGAGAAAGCCGAAAACTGACTGTCATGATATAGCGAGAGACTGGTCAACCACTCGATCGACCATTGGAATGTTTAGAATTCCTCCGCTTTGACGAAGGACCGCTTCCCGGTCAGGCACATACGCGCCCCAAGTTCGGAGAAGCGCGGTGCCATCAGGGGCTATATAGTAGCCCCACATTCGAGCTCCTATGGCTAAGTGAAAGTGATAAAGCATTATAGTCCGGTTGCCTAGTTTGCTATGCTATCACCTCCTTAAAAGGACCAAGACATTGGATTAAGTGTGAAAAAGCGTTTTTCTTTTTGCAAACACCCCCGCACCATGTGCGTGGGGGCTAAAGCCAAAGACTGCCATCTTTCAAATTATACATACATATACGGCCGCACAGGAGATAGTTCAATACTTGAACACACAAGTATAAAAAGTCATTGCATTATAAACATGATCTTAGAAATCATACATGTCATTCAAACATAACATCTTTCGAGCACTGCGACTCTATTATACGAGCGCCCTGCAGGACTTCCTCAAAGTAATGATCGGTGGGGAATCGGCTATTGTCTGAACCCCGGGATGCAACAGCAGTGGCATCCATCTCCGCCCAGTATGTTTTACCACGGGCGAGAGCCATCCGTGCACCTTCTATGCATGTCGACCGCTTCATCGCCTTAATATGCGGCACTGCCCCAAGGAATTGCTGCAACAAGCCAAAATAACTCTTCGGCTTGGGCCTTTTCGGCCATAGATGAGTTACCACATCCGTCATGGCCAGTCCGGAAAATCTATTCAGCTCAGCCCACTCAATCAGCCGATCACTCAATGGAAGTGGACGCTCCGGACTATGGAATTGAGACCAGAAAAGTTGTTCCATTTCATGATCCTCCTGGCTTCGAAAGTGCACGACTGCGTCAGCCGCACTCGCCGCTAAATCCAGATAAGGATCCTCCGCACCGTACAATCGGCCCAGCTGAGCATACTTCGGATCCGTGAACTTCCTACGCGGCATAAAGGGCTTTCCAGCCACAATGTCTCTGACCTGACGCAGTTCCTCCTTCATAGCCCGCATCGCACTACGGACATCCTTGGCCTCGGCATCGGCCTTCTTCGGGTCCTCTCGCTCCGCTCAGCGTTCTCCTTCAAGAACTTCCAGGCGGTCGGTAGCAACTCTTAATTTCATGGCCATTCCAGCCATCTCCTCCCTGCTTCGGCAGTGAGCAGCCTTCTCGGCTTCTAGCCCTTCCGCTGCCTTCAGGGCAGCCGCCTCGCTTTTTCTGGCTTGCTCCTTGGCCCGAGCAAGTTCTGCTCGAAGGCCCTCCACATCAGCAGCACCATCTGCATCTAAGCATACAATTTGTAAGGAATGGGCGTCAGCTCCCTTACTAACCAACCGTGGGGCAACCAAATACCTTGTGACTCATCAAGTCGTCTATTGACCAGCGAGATGTCCGCATCTGCAGCGTCGAGTTGCTTCTTCAGCTCGGCAAATCCATCAGTCCGGCTGGCCTCCGAACGTTCCGCCACCTGCATGGGAAAGGCAACAGTTAATAACCGAGATTACGATCCTAGGCACGCTGTCGTTTTCGACAGCATACCAAGTCTCGGGGGCTACTATCTATACAGGGCGCACTTCATGTGCAAAACTGTCGACAGGTATGTCATTTTTTGCGTACCTCAAATCCCGTCAGTAAACTTCCGACGACCTCATACAACCCGGTTTCGGCGGACGAGATCCTCTCAATCACATCACCCATTAATGTGCGGTGATCTTCTGACATGGACACCCTCTTAAGCAAATCCTGCAGCTCCACCGGCCGTACTCCAATGGGCTCCCAACTCTCCGGTCCCGCCAGATTCGGGGAGACCCTCCGCGACGACACCTCAGGGTCATCCGCCCCGCACGATGGGGCGGCAGATGAAGGCGTTTCGCTTTCCATCATCTCCGGACGAAGGTCTCCCGAAGATGAGCTGTGGTGAGATGGGCTGGGATCCGAACTACAAGGTAAAAACTTCGTTACCTTTAGACATTAAGCAGGGGTGTCTGATAATTATTAAATCCCCCTTTTCACTTACGGCTCGTTAGAGGGCTGATTCCTCCGAGGAGACAGTACGGCCGGGGCGCTTTCTGGCGCAGGACCTTCCGGTACAGATTTCTTTCCCCGCTTTGAGGCCTTGGCCTCCAGGTCTTCGGAAGCGTTCCTCTTATCCCCCTGGAAGGAGGGACTCTTGATTCCTCCCTTACTAAACGCCTCCTTGGCAGAGGTGACAGTTTCCCCGTGCCCCCCTTCGCCCTCATTCGAAGGTGCAACCTCCAACATTTTGATTAACACGGGATCCTGCGTGGTCTCAGGGAGGGGGGCCGTACACCGTATCAGTTTTGCTTGCGCTATCCACTCCTGTCCAGGGATAGCTGGTTAAAAGGCAAGCTCACGATAAATAAATGGATGATGTGTTCCTACACAGGGCTACTTACTTGAGTATCTGGGCGATTGCAGCTTAGGCCAGCGTCCTCGGTCAATTCCGGATGCGTCTCTTGCGATCCGAAGAACAGTTTATACATCTCCATGGAAGTCAAACCCATGAAGTGTTGAAGAGCTCGCGGCCCCTCCGGATTAAATTCCCACATGCGGAGGGGGCGACGTTTGCAGGGCAGTAGGCGCCGGATCAACATGACCTGCACCACTGCGACCAGATTGATCTCCCTTTCTTGGAGGCCTCGAATCCGGTCCTGCAACAGGGGGACATCTTTGGGCGGACCCAGTCACGCCCCTTGTTGACCCATGACGTCAGCTGCTGTGGAGGGCCCGAGCGAAAGACGGGCGGCGGCTTCTGCCTGCTGCCCCGGGGAGCGGTGATATAAAACCACTCCTGTTGCCACAAGCCGAGCTCCTCTTGGAAAGAGCCCTTGGGCCATGGAGCTTCGGCCCTCTTGCTTATAACCACCCCGCCGCACTCTGCCTGATGCCCCTCGATCATCTTCGGCTCCACGTTGAAGGTTTTGAGCCATAAGCCGAAGTGAGGGGTAGTGCGGAGGAAGGCTTCACAGACGACAATGAATGATGAGATATGGAGGATGGACTCCGGAGCCGGGTCGTGGAATTCCAGCCCATAGTAAAACATGAGCCCCCTCATGAAGGGATCCGTCGGGAAGCCTAAACCCCGACGGAAGTGAGACGTGAACATGACGATCTCGCCAGGCTCGGGAGTTGGGATAACTTGCCCTCGGGCAGGCAGCCTATGCGAAATCTCGTAGGTTAAATACCTGGCATCTCTCCGCTTTAGCACGTCCTCCTCCGTGACAGAGGAGGGCATCCACCGGCCTCGTAGATCAGGACCGGACATTGTCGAGGATCGAAGGTACCTGAATTCGGAGCCCTGGGTGTTGGAACTTAGGGAGAGGGGCGGATTTGATAGAGGATTGAATAAAAAGAACGGGCCTTGGTCTCATTATAAAGAGGAAGAATACCAAGAGCCGTCCCCGTGACCGTTTTGGAACCCGCCTTCGATGGAGGGGGCGTGGCAACGGGCGCGATTGGGTTACCCACGTCCGTATTAATGGGAATCCCAGAATAAGGGGAACACTATCTCTGCTTCGACAAGACGTGCCAAGGAAACCGCCTCGCTAAACACGCTGAGGTGGAACAATAAAAACAATTCGAGTAAAGGCTTAGAAGTGGTGTGACGTCACGCCGCAGAATACGTCAGCAGATTGATCTTGTGTAATATTATTCTCTCTACGATGGTATGTGGAATTTATTTTTGTAGAGCCGGACACTATCCAGGTGTTCACGATCTTCTATAAATTATTCGGAGGAGGAACCCGCCTTGCAATGCCGAAGACAATATGCGCTCCGGACTCGTCGTCATTGAAGCCTGGTTCAGGGGCTACTGAGGGAGTCCCAAACTGGGGGTGTCCGGATAGCTGAACTACCATCATCGGCCGGACTCCAAGACTATGAAGATACAAGATTGAAGACTTCGTCCCGTGTCCGGATGGGACTTTCCTTGGCGTGGAAGGCAAGCTTGGCGATACGGATATGTAGATCTCCTACCATTGTAACCGACTCTGTGTAACCCTAGCCCTCTCCGGTGTCCATATAAACCAGATGGCTTTAGTCCGTAGGACGAACAACAATCATACCATAGGCTAGCTTCTAGGGTTTAGCCTCCTTGATCTCGTGGTAGATCTACTCTTGTAACCCACATCATCAATATTAATCAAGCAGGACGTAGGGTTTTACCTCCATCAAGAGGGCTCGAACCTGGGTAAAAACATCGTGTCCCTCGTCTCCTGTTACCATCCACCTAGACGCACAGTTCGGGACCCCCTACCTGAGATCCGCCGGTTTTGACACCGACAGCTGCCCTTCCAAAGTCTCGTCTCTTCTCTTCCGATCCATCCATCCCACACCCCATTCTATTTGCATATCTGTAGATACATATTCAGATCAAACTGAACCCCAAACCATGGGCACTACTTCAAGAAATATAGTCCAGTAGGACCACGGAGGTGTGTCCCGATAGAGTGAAAAAATATCCTCTTCCTTATGCCCTATGTGTTAGTTATTTACATACGTACGAGGGTTCTCTGATTCAGACCCTAGATTCCATAGATGATGTTAATATGATTCAGTCTCTCCAACTTTTTTATGTCAACTAGGAAATTCTGCAGTCATTTGAAAAGCTAATCTTGATAACCATGTATTATCTCATCATACTCTTCCTTTAAAGGGATAAATAGTGCCTTTTACAGTATATTCTCCTCGATAGTTCTGTGCTATTTCTAACATTTGAATATGGTAGATTGACCTCTGAATCAAATTAAGGTTTCTAGACCCTTTCGCAGAGTTACACCATCATCCATCTGTATGTTTTTATATATGTTGCCATGTTGCGACAAGTTAGTAATTTGACGAAATCACCCCACTGTTCCATTAGTTACTGCCTAAGAGATTTTTGCTTTCTACCATCTGAACCTGACTAGAAATAATTATTTTCGAAGTTGGCCCTTTGCTGGAGTTTGATAGCATATTACATTAATCATTTATAATTTATTTGACTCATGGAGAGAATATGATCCTGTTATTCACCTGAATATCATTCATACCAGCTGATATTAGGATAGTGTATTCAATCATCATGGCTGATTTCCTTTCCCCTTAGCAATTGCTTAAACAGAACAACTGAACAAGACTGACTTTATTTGATGCATTATATACATATATACATACCTCTAAAACCAAGCATGTTGAGACTTTTTAAATATACACAAGAAAATGCACTGTGGGCATTGCGGCGTCTAGCTCAGAAAGTTTCATGGCGGCAACTTTTGCCGAAGATAAACCAACAATTTAGTAGTCAAGGAACCATCCTTTTTCCTTATGCATGGAAGAAAAAGATCTTTAGCTGTACTTCACTATTTGGGTGCACACTCAGTACAATATCTTTAGCTTCTTTAATATGTTCAGGATGGTACTTGCTTTCGTTTATGTTTGTGTCATCATTTCCTACAATCTAATATCGAGTAATACAATATTTCTTGTATGATTTGGACTGTAGAAGTTGGTGTACAGAAGAAGAAAGGGCGAGGTGTACAGAAGAAGAAAAGGTTTTGAAGCATTTAAGAAGTGTTTTGCCAATGGATCTGCAAAGCTAAATATTACATTCTCTGAAAAATTGGGTGGTATAGTAGGAATGAACTATCGTTCATTCAAGGATGACATGGTAGTCATAATGAAAAGAAAGTTACCACTCATTGGAGTGAGGACGTGGTCGGGCATTCACCCTACCATCCATTGACTCATTGTTGCAGATATGATAGTGCGCACAACCTTTTCCATATGTGTTATCTTATTTTACCATCGATGATGCACTGCTTATGTATATTCATTTCTTGTATGCTATACAGGACAGATGGGACTTGGAAGATACACCAGAAACAGAAGAAAAAGTTCTCAAAATTGCGAAAGAGCGATATAGAGGCTGGTGATCAACTCTATGCTCCTCTTACAAGGCATACAAAACAGATGCAACTAGATTGACTAATCTGCCGGAAGATTTACAACCAGAAGAGTGGGAATGGATGATTGAGTACTTTGGCATGTATTCAAAATTTCAGGTTATCTCTAAGATCACTTTTTGTCTACTATTTTATAAGATGAAATGGCTTGTCTGACTGGTTATATTTGGTTTCAATGAACTGATAGGAACACAGCCGAAAGAACATCGACAACCGTAAGAAACAGAAGACAAAATACAGAATTGGATCAAAATTTTACTCGCAAGTAAGTTTTGAGAAGGTATGAGTCCAACTAAATATTGGAAGAGGAGCGAACATCAAGACTGGAATTTGAAAAGAACATGATGGCAAAGTTTGCAGAATGGAGCCAACAGATGGGAACCCAACAGGTGATTACAGTCATAATCTTGCGACCTTGTAAGATTTATGTTGCTTACTTGCATTCCTAAAAGTGCACTTCTATTTATAGGTGCCTACGAAGAGGGTTGACAATAAAGAAAATAGTAATCCAAACTTGCAAAATATTCTGTTACAGAGATCTAGTCCTAATAAGACTTCAGGTTCAAGGCGTACTGCTATTTCTTCAAATGCGCTCATACAAGCTGCAGCAAGGAATTCCCGAATGTTTAAAGCAATGGTAAGGCACAACCTTGCTTTCTCTTCATGTTCATCTGCTTATACGTCATTGGCCTTCATAATTAGCTAGCTGCTTGTTCTCTTTTACCATGTGTTGTTGCTGCATGGAGTCACAACTTAAACAAAAAACAAATATGTGCTAGCTAGGGACATGAACTTTATTGAAACTATACATCGAGTCACAACTTAAATCAATAGCAGAAGCTTTTATTAGATGTACAATCGAACAATGACACCATTCTGTATGCACGAGCAGGATGTCATGAGCATGGGCGTGATGCCTTCGCCGCTGACTCCATTGCAGTGTCCCATGCAATATCTCTTGCCGCTGATATGTGGGTCGTGAGGGTCATTTTTGAAACAGACTCGCAACTCCTCATGGAAGCACTGAATATCAATAAGGTGGACTCGTCGGCCTATGCTGTGTTATTGAGGACACCAAGTACCAGCTCAAATTATGATTTTCTTATTATGAAATAAATGTATGTCGTCGCTCGGCAAACTCTGTTGCTCACGAGCTTGCTAGCCTTGGTAGGATGTACGAACCTAACCACTATGTGGAATGGGAGGCTCATGTACGAGCCCTTATGGCTGCATGTGCTTTGGGTGATTCAGCCCAGCATCGTTAAGTTATAAAGTAATGTTTTTTCTCAAAAGAGAAGCTTTTAGTAGATGTACTTTTGCTTATGTTTTACACATTTACACTTGTATAATTATTCTGACCCCTCAATTACATGCTTGCTGACATAGTATTAGTCCAGTTAGTTTGGCGATAGTTCTTTTTAACAATGGGGCTGGAATAATTGTATGGCATATGTTATGTTTGACTCATTAACTGGAATTTTTTTTATTTCTTGATTGCAGGATCCAAAGAACTAGCTGGACTGGACTCTAGATCACGGACATTCTAGTCTTCACAGTTAATTAGGATGGCGAAATTACATTTGAGTTTCATTTGATGGATATTTGCTTTGAGAATTATGAATTTTATGAATTTACATATTATACGTATGGTTTTGAATATTGTAATTGAAAGCCTGTATTTTTTTACGGTTGCAATAGGCTATTACCACAACCCACTTTCGGTTGCCACATGCTAGCACCTCTGCAAATATATTGTTGCGTCATACCTTTGTTGCTACGCCTACCTGTTCTGTTGCACTAGGATGTTGCAACAGAGCACGTTATATTGTCGCAATAGCTTGTCACCACAATTTTTTTCACGACGTGATAACTATTTCGCCACCAAAGCAAGTTTTGTTGAAATAGAGTATCGCCACGAAAAGTTTAAATTGTCGCAATAATTTCTTGCTACAAATATTTTACTTGTTGCAATACCTATTTATCACCACCAAAACAAGTATGTTGCAATTTACTGTTACGACGACTAGAATATTTGTTGCCATAAGTTAATGCCACAAGTGCAGTGGGTCGTGGCAACATATCTAATGCCAGGAAAAAATGATTGTTGCCATAGTTTATTGCCACAAGTGTGGTGGGTCGCGGCAACATGCCTAATGCCACCAAAACAAGGATTGTGGCCATAGTTTATTGCCACAATTGACTATTGCCACGGAAGAGTATTACGCCACGAAACGGCCGTCGTTGGCATAGGTTGTTGCCACAAATCTCTATCGCTACGAGATATCAGTCGCCATGATTCGTTACATGTTGCATTAAAGCTATCTCCACAAATTAAATTGTGGCATCAGGTGAGTGTTGCGACGGGAAAACATGTGCACTACTAGGAAAAGGGCTATAGATGGAAATGACACTAATGGCGCACCAGACATGTGGTGCGCCATTAGTATATACTAATGGCGCACCACCTTCTGATGCAGCATTAGTGTTGAAACTACTAATGGCGCACCCTGCCCACGGTGCGCCATTAGTACCAAAATTTTTTTTTGAACTAGTGCGCCTGTCCAAACATACTAATGGCGCACCAGCCAGAAGGTGCGCCACTAATGTTATTTTTTTATTATTGTTTTTATTCCTTTTTTTGCAAAAGTACTAATGGCGCACCACCAGGGGGTGCGCCATTAGTAACCTGGATTACTAATGGCGCATTTGTTGCTGGTGCGCCATTAGTAAGTGGGCAGCAACAAGATATTTTGGACAGCCTCTCCTCCCACACTCACTTTCTCCCCACTTCATTCTCTCCACCGCCTCCTCCTTGTCTCGGGTGCCTCCTCTTTTTCACCTCATTTCCACCATAGATTCATTCAAATTAAGTGGTTAAGTTACCTTATTTTGCTAGGTAAGTAAGGGGGGAAGCTATATTTATGTTGTTCTCCCTACAACAATGTGCACATGCACTTTTTATGGCCTAGCTAGATCTATGTATGTTCGTGGTGTTGCATATGTTTGTGGTGTTGCATATGTGTTTGTGTTTGGAGGTGTACCGGTATTTGAAATGCGATAGTTGCCAATATTTTGCCGGAATGTTGATTCATTTCCGTTTCGGCGAGAATTTTGGCATTAAGCATTCTTTTTGGTCCTATTTTTAGGGAAAGTCATGCCAAATTTTTTCTTGGTTCTAAAATATCGTTTTGCTCTACCCCGCAGGCGACCATGGTCCGCACGATGACCGAAGGCATCGTGAATAGGTTTTTGAGGTCCGCGAAGGCCGAGATGCTTCAAAAGAACGAGACGGAGATAAGATGTCCGTGTCGAAGATGCAAGCTGAATAGCCTTATTGCGGACCCGGATTCCGGGCAGGTGCGGGACCACCTGCTCTTGCGTGGTTTCATGGATGGCTATCGGTGGCAAGGTGATGAAGATGACTACGAAGTCGTCCATGGGGGCCGGGCAAGAAATGAGGAAGGGCAGCAAGACAACCACCACGGCTCGGGGGGGCGAGAAGACGAAGAATCCCCAGGAGATGATCACGACGGTGATGTTGTACACAGTCATCATGTAGAAGATGCAGGACATGATGATGATGCCGGCGGAGCAGACGACGCTGGACCATCGATGGGCTGGGTGCAGGACCCTCATATTCAAGAGCTGCTTCTCAAGCAGACGGATAACGCAAGAGCTGCCGCCCGAGAGAAAGCCAAGATGGATCAACTTGAGTTAGACGCGGTTACTCCATTGTATGAAGGATGCAGGCCCGAGGATACCCGCCTGAAAGTAACGCTCATGGCTCTGGAGATGAAGGTAAAACACAAAATGACCGACGCATGCTTCGACGAGAACATGTCATTCTGGCACGAACGTCTTCCCAAGGGGAACAAGTGCCCGACCAGTTTGGAGGAGGCGAAGAAAATCGTGTGTCCTCTGGATTTACCGCACGTGAAATACCATGTGTGCATGAACAATTGCATCATTTATCGGGACGAGCACGCGGAGTCTACCATATGTCCGGTGTGCGGTGTCACTCGATACAAGAAGAGGAAGAAAGCTCCTCGAAAAGTGGTGTGGTACTTTCCGATCACTCCTCGTCTGCAGCGGTATTTCGCGGACCCTAAGGTAGCAAAGCTCCTGCGTTGGCACGCGGATAGGGAGGAGAAGAAGCGAGAAGATGACGCAAATGATCCGGAGATAGATAAAAAAGACAAGATGCTGAGTCACCCTAAGGATGCGAGCCAGTGGCAAGCGTTGAACTTCGAATACCCAGAATTTGGGAATGATCCAAGGAACATCATGCTGGGCGCGAGCACCGATGGAGTCAATCCGTTTGGCAGCCAGAGAAGCACACATAGCACCTGGCCTGTGTTCGTGTGGATGTACAACCTTCCCCCCTGGTTGTGCATGAAGAGGAAGTACATTCACATGAGTATGCTAATTGAAGGGCCGAAACAACCAGGGAACGACATCAATCTGTATCTGGGGCTGCTGAAAGAGGAGATTGACACGCTGTGGAAAACGCCAGCCAATACGTGGGACGCCGCAGAGAAAGAATATTTCCCTATGAGAGCCGCACTGCTCACGACGGTGCACGACTATCTCGGTTACGGATATCTTGCGGGGCAGGTAGTCCACGGATTTTCTGGATGCGTAAGGTGCATGGATGACACAACGTATCGCCAGCTAGATAGAGATCCCGGTCTTCGAAAACCGTGTTCATGGGACATCGAAGGTGGCTTCGCGATGATGACCCGTGGAGGAAACGCAAGGATCTGTTCGATGGTGAAACCGAACCCTGAAAACGCCCGTGTACGAGGGGCGGCGAGGAAATAGACAAGCTGTTGAAAAATTGGAAAGACTGCCCACTGCCGGGAAAGAAGCAAAAGGCGCCAGAGCCGCTGCTGAAGGTATGGAAAACGAGGTCTGTTTTCTGGGACTTGCCGTACTGGAAGATCCACCGTGTGCCTCACAGCCTTGATGTCATGCATATCACGAAGAACGTGTGCGAGAGTCTGCTTGGTACCCTGCTCAACATGCCAGAGAGGACCAAAGATGGGCCGAAAGCAAGGGCAGACTTGAAATCAATGGGCATCAGGCAGGAGCTTCACGCTATATATGATGATGATGAGATGATGATGATGATGATGATGAGGCGAAGCAGGACACAGAAAGTCGTCGCAAAGGCAAAAAGGCCAAGAAGACCGGAAATGACTACCCTCCCGCGTGCTTCACTCTAAGTCAGGAGGAGATCGAGCAGTTTTTCACCTGCCTCCTAGGAGTAAAACTTCCTTACGGTTACGCGGGGAAGATAAGCAGATACCTAGACCCAGCGAAGCAGAAGTTCAGCGGGATGAAGTCTCACGACTGTCACGTGCTGATGACGCAGATACTTCCAGTTGCAATCCGTGGGATCATGGACGCGCACGTCCGTGAAACGCTATTTGGCCTATGCAACTTCTTCGACGTCATCTCTCGGAAGTCGATTGGCGTGAGGCAACTCAGAAGGCTACAGGAAGAGATCGTGGTGATACTATGCGAGCTTGAGATGTACTTCCCGCCCGCATTCTTCGACGTTATGGTGCATCTGCTGGTCCATATAGTGGAGGATATCATCCAACTCGGGCCGACGTTCCTGCACAGCATGATGCCGTTCGAAAGGATGAATGGTGTCATCAAAGGATACGTTCGCAACATGTCACGTCCAGAGGGAAGCATAGCCAGGGGCTTTCTGACCGAAGAGTGCATCTCCTACTGCACGAATTATCTAGGCATCGAGAACCCCGTTGGTCTGCCCGTCAACAGGCACCTCGGCAGGCTCGCTGGATGGGGTCACCGTGAGGGTCGCCGCGAAATGCATGTCGACTTCGAGGGTCGACTCGCCGACTTTGAAAGAGCAAACCTAGTCGCGCTACAACACATAGACGTGGTCGATCCTTGGGTGGTAGAGCACAAAACCTTTATTAAGAAGACGTACAATGACCGAGGCCAACAGAGGACGGACGGAGATATACTCAAAGAGCACAACTCATGTTTCACGCGTTGGTTCAAGCAGAAGCTTCTGTCGTACCCTTTACATGAGGATTCTTCCGCGGAAGAACAACTCATATTCGCCTTGTCACAGGGCGCCGAGCACAACCTGATGACCTATGAGGCATACGATATCAACGGCTACACATTCTACACCGAGGCCAAGGACATGAAGAGCGATGGTTATCAGAACTCCGGGGTAACGATGGAATCCTACACCGGTAACGACAAGGACAGATACTACGGAAGGATCGAGGAGATCTGGGAGCTGAGCTACGCTGGAGAGAAGGTCCCGATGTTCCGTGTCAGATGGGCCAAGAGCGTCCTAAAAGAAGACCGGTATTTCACCACCATGGTTATACCCGAAGCCAAATCCAAGACCGCGGGCGCAAACGTCACCGCGAAAAATGAGCCATGGGTACTGGCTTCCCAAGTGGACCAATGCTTCTTCATTACCGACCCGTCAAAGACCAGTCGTGTTGTCGTGAGGAGAGGCAAAAGGAAGATCATCGGAATGGATGGAGTAGCCAATGAGCAAGACTTCGACAAGTACGGCGACCCGAGGATCGAACATGACGACGATGATGAAGTAGCAGCATACACCACAAGAAGAAGCAGGACCACCCTACCTAAAGGACGTCCGTTCCACAGAAGAACTCCATTTGCGAAAAAGAAGGGCAAGAAGATTGTTAACAGATAGCTAGCTAAGATCGATTGTATTTAAATCGTAGCCTTCATTTCTCGATTGTATTTCATGGGCACTTTTTGAACTATCATGAATATTTTTAAATTTCATGGACACTCGATCTCGATCCCCCTCCATCTCGATCGCTATCCCACCTCGCCAGATCCGGTCCCCCTCGCCGCCGAGCACCCCCGGTCCACCGGCCGCCGCCGCCGACCCCCCGCACCCTCGATTCCCCTACTCAACCGCCGCCGCCGACCCCCCGCACCCCTCCCCTACTCAACCGCCGCCACCGACCCCCCGCACCCTCCCCCGCTCCACCGGCATTACTGTTTGATGATATTTTTTAAAAAATTATTACTGTCTTATAAAAAAATTACTGTTATGATTTAAACAAGTTTGAACATATTTAAACACAAATAAGTATCAAACAACATTTTAAATGCATAAAAAAAATTGTGGAGCCTAGGAATCGAACCCAGGACCTCCTGGTGTGAGAACTAGCACCTGACCAGTCGAGCTAGTAGAGGGGAGTTGATGTGGATAAGGTCAGGTGGGAGATAACATGTTGGCTCGAGCGGAAATAAAAAAAAATACTAATGGCGCACCAGGTCGAGGCGCGCCATTAGCATGTATATACTTATGGCGCACCGAGGGGTGGTGCGCCATTAGTATTGTGCCCCCCTACTTCGTATCGATCCCCTCTCTCTCCCTCGCCCGAGCCCTCGCCCTCGATCCCCTCTCTCTCCCTCGCCCTCGCCCTCGCCCTCGATCCCCTCTCTCTCCCCGCCCGAGCCCTCGCCCTCGATCCCCTCTCTCTCCCTCGCCCTCGCCCTCGCCCTCGATCCCCTTCCCCTCTCCTCTCCCGACGCCGCCGCCCCGCCGCCCTCGACGCCGGCCAGATCCGCCGCCACCTCTGCTCGAGCTCCTCCCATCGACCACGCCGCTGCTCGCGTGCTTCTTCTCTCCCGCGACCCCGCCATTGAAGGTCTCGCAAGGTCCTCTTCTCCTCCCCCTCCCCCTTTGTTCGATTCGATTGTGCCGCCGTCAAGGTTCCCTGATGATGCTGGTTCCTCTCGCGCGCAGGCTGCACGCACCTCGGACCGCGTGTGCCTAGTTCTTCCCGGGACGCTGCCCCGACCCTACTACCCACGCCATCAGGGGAGCTCGTCAAGGTATCATCCCCCCTCTCTCTCTCTGCTCTCTCCATCTCTCATGCTCTGGCGTGTTTTTTTCCTAAGGGACGAAACTATGTTCTCTTGTTGCTATTGCTAGGTGTTTTTGTCTGCCATGTACGTACATACCTAGAGTAGTTGATTAGATGCAGAATTCTTTGTTTGCTGAATTGCTGAATTGGAAACTGTATCATCTGGTCTGCGTGTGACACGCCATTTTAGCAAATTCTTTGTTTCTCTTGTTCCATTGATACAATATCAGATCATGTCGATGCATTGGTCTGTATCCAATTACTCTGCTTTGCACTCCCGGTTTTTATTGTATTAAGAGTATCAGTATCTAGCGGTCTGAGCATTGGTCTTTGGATTTAGCTTCTATCAACTGTGCTGTCTATGCTGCAAAATTTCAATATGCTCTGTCTATACTGCAAAGCTGGTAAACATGGAGTTTCCATACTTTATATCTTAAGTGAAACTGAGCGTACTATCGATCCTTGTTCCGATTTTATCAGTTTGACTTTTGGTTCAACCAAATGAGTAATCAGAGTTTAGTTGCTACTGTTCTGGTGTAAGCTATGGCCAATATATATAACAGATTCTTTCACTTGTGTCTGTACCAAGATCAAATGTGTGGGGAGTTTCTCTTTGTTGATATATTATTCCAAGAACAATTGTATCAAGCAAGAATATTGACTAAGGCATTGTTGCAGAGATTCTGAGAATTAGCAAACGATTTTGTGTACTGTCCTCTGTTCTTTCTTATTGGTGCGGTGATTGCTGAACAAGATCCCACCTGAACTTGCAGAAAAGAAGGACAAAAAGACTTAGTTGGTAACTGCTGAGGACTAACCTGATTTGCACCAATATTAGTCAATCAGAAAATGATCCATCATAGCTTTTGAACAGACTAGGGACAGTTAGGGACAACATTATGTCTAGCTAGGAACTGCAAATTAACAATAATTACAAGTAGGAGGGCCTAGTGACCCCGGGCGATAACTGAATGGTCAAATTCAAAGGTTGTGTTCATATTGGTCAAATCAAGTTATCTATGGAAATGCCACATTCTGCTGCAGCCAAACACTAAGCATTCATTGCTCCACTAGAGTTTCTACCTCTTATCTGATGAATGGTTTTATGAAAATGCCTTCATGGGTATATAGTCATGCAATCTGAATTTATGTTCAGCACTTGAAGGAAAAAACTATACACTCTTTCATCTGCCTGTTTGTGATTTGATAGTTGTAACTGTTCACCCGCATCTTGTATGTCATAGTGATGATTTACTCAAGTGGTAATTGGACACTAATATGATTCTGAAGTCATATGATAGTTGGTGTTTTGGTTTGTGATTAACATTTGACAATAATTAAATTGTTGTGAAGTAGTGAGACCCTGGAAATGTTACTTATATATGCATAATGCTCTTACTGCTCTGGAAGGATTGGACAAGTGTGCACGAACGTTTCAGATAGTTGGCCAAATGATATTTAAGCAAGTAGCACATTGCCTTGTCCACCTGGGATAATGATTTTGCAGGTACCCCGAGAGGCCCTTGAGTTTGCCGGAATGTCGATTAACTTCTGTTCCGGCAAATTCGGGTACTCCATATGTCCTATTTTCAGCAAAGGTCATGCTGAAATTTTCCGTGAATTTTAGCATGACTTTGCTAAAAATAGGACATATGGGGTACTTGTGACTAATGCATGGGCCGGGGTATCTTAGTAGTTAATTAAGTAGGATCAAGTGCCCCGGCGTACTTGTGACTAATGCATGGCTTTTAGGGTGCCTCGGTGTCGATAAAAACCGAAATGATGAAAGGTTAGGCTTTTAGGGTGCCTCGGCGTCGAAAAACCCTCAATGATAAAAGCTTAGATTTTAGGATGCCTCGGTGTCGACAAACCCTAAATGATGAGACCATGATCTTGTTCCTTGACAATAACCAACTTTTTGACCAAACTTTGTTTCTATTTAGAGAGAAACATGGCCCACAACGATGAGGCCGGGGGTTCGGGCGGCAAGGCATTCTGGGAGCTGTCCCAGGAGATGGAGGAACAACCTCACTTGTATGAGGCCGCCGCCTTCCCCACCGATCCTGAGACCACGGATGGTGCCGCCGAGGATGACCACACTGATGCCACCACTGATGGTGCCGCCGAGGATGCCACCACTGATGATGGCGGCGCACGCACAGATGGCAGCCAACCGAAGAGGCAACGGAAGGACCGGCGCCCGATCGTGCTCCGCACCCTCAAGGAGGAAGTTACTGAAGTGGACTCCAACGGGAATCCAACGGCGCCCGAACGAATAGTCAAGGGGTACTCGCTTCAGCTCGGGTGCATTGTCCGGAGCACCGTCTCGATCAACACCGAGAACCTGAGGCATCCTGACCGAGGGAATTTGCGCAACCTCCTCTTCACGAAGCTGCACGAACGATACAAGTTCCCCGCTGAATTTGAAAACACAAGCCTCAAAGGGAATAAAGTGAACAATGCTGCCCTCACGAAGATGAGCAAGGCCCTGTCTACTTGGAAAAGCAATGTGAAGAGAATGATCGAGAAAGGTGAGAGTTATCAGAAGATCAAGGAGAAAAATCCTTCGATCACCGAAGATGACTACAACGACTTCAAGATCAATTGCTCGAGCACCGCAAGCTCCCAATCAAGTGAGTGGGGGAAACAAATGCGGGAGCTGAACATAGGGGAACACACACTCGGTCCCGGCGGTTACAGAGTGGCGGAGCCTATATGGGACAAGGAGGAGGCGGACCGTGCCGAGCAAGGCCTACCGCCCCTCTTCGATAAATACGGTGACAAGCAGACCAGGAACTTTGTCAGGGCCCGGTACAAGAAGGACCCGAAAACAAAGGAGCTTACCACGGATCCGAAGACCAGGCAGCTTGAGCTTGTTCTGGTAAGGAATACACCCCCGCGTAATTAGCTCCATATGGTTGCATTCTAATTAATGAAGCCAAATTTCTAAATGGTTCACATTCCTTCCGCAGGCGACTGAAAGCAGTAGCGCGGGGTCGACTAAGAGCAACCCTTGGGACACCACTCTAAATAGGGGGTTGAATGTAATGAAGAACAAGGATAAGCTCAGTAAGCCGACGTCAGCTGGTCGTGTGGCCGGCAAAGGCTTGTCGACAAAATGGGGGTCATACTATACCGCTGGTGTGCGGAAGGAGAAAAAGACCAGCTCGGAAAGCCAGGCGCGAGAGGTTCAAGAACTCAAGGCACAGGTGGCGCGGATTCCGGAGATTGTCCAAGAGCAAGTGGAACAACGACTCGGAGCGACGATCACCGCCCTTGTGCCTACCTTGATCTCGGGGTTGAGTGCGTGGATTGCGGGCGGCCAACAGGGGCCGCCCCCGATTCCTAGCTTCACGGCCAGCAACTCGCATAATGCGATGGCGGGGCCATTGGTGCCTCCGGCGGAGGCGACATTGGTGTCTCCGACGCCGGCACGGGAGCTTAATGCACCCGGGTGTACGCCGGCCGGCACCTCTGCAGCAAGCGGCACCTCCGTCAACTGCACGCCCGCCGTTGGCGGTGCGTCGACATTAGCCGAGCTCGACGCCATCATCACGGTAACTAATTAAGCCTCTCTCGGCCGAGGACTTCATCTCCTTGCCTTTGACTGGGCATCCCTGACGCCCTACATGTTTTCGCAGGGCGCCGCCGACGTTCCGTGCACTCTCCTCCACTTCGTGAACAACGAGTTGGTCGATGTCGCCAAGGGCAAAATCGTTCAACCGGGCAACCCCTTGTTCCACGGTACCCAGATGCCACCCAACTTGTTTAGGGTTCAACTGGTTCGGGTGCTGCCAGGCTGCGACGACTTGTTACCTCCGATTCGACCCGTCGGGGCCGACGATGAAGACGTGATGACCCTCAGCGCCTGCCTGAGCTGGCCCCTGCTTTGGCCGAAGAGCCAGATTCGTTTGGGGGCGGGGGACACCACCCCAAAGACAACACCGCCAGTCGTGCCGGCGCCAAGTCGGCCCCATGGCAAGACCGCCGTAACGGTGCCGGACATCCCTATGCCACTGGATCCAAACATGCATATGGCACAGGATCAGAACGACGACGACGACGACGATGATACATTTGGCAACGTCGATCAGTACTTTGCCGATCATGGGTACGATGGCGACTTCATGGGGCCTCCTTCTCAAGAACCAAACCCAACAAAAGACGTGTGCGATCTAGCTGGTACCGCGGAGAAGCCAAGTTGCAACAGGCGCCGTCTGACGTTCAGCTCTCAGGAGACGCCTCCAGCTGCCGACTTCACCGAGCCTCAGATAGGCGAGGTGCGAAATATTATCAGCCCCAACACACTCAAGAAGGCGGTCTGTGAGCAGAACTCGGTCCCATTACAGGAGAAGAAGAAGGCACGCAAAAGAAAGACTAAGAAGGGTGCGAGCCAGCCGGCACCGAGTACGATCCGTGCTCAGGACGGGCCACCTTCACCGCAGGATATCTCGAGGAGGGTGCATGTGGCGGGTAGGGCGATGCTACCGACAAATATGCTCAATGCTGCAACCGGTGCTATGCGGAGTCTGCATGACAGTGTTCTTTCTTTGGAGAAGCGGCGTCTCAGGGAGAAGGATGTGGCATACCCAGTTTTCGCGGCCAAGGTGCCAGAGGGCAAGGGCTTTGTGGATAACTCCATCGGGCGTACGATCGTCCTGCGTTTTGATGACATCCACGCTATGTTGAACCTTCATCCGCTGCACTACACCTTCGTTCGGCTATTTTCGCTGAGTATGGAGATGCGGATCATTCGCGACAAGACCCCGGACATCGTGATAGTCGACCCCTTCTACATGCGTGCCAAGATCTTGGGCAGCGCTGGGGACCGGCAAGTCGCGAGTTCTTACCTCGAAGGCGTCATTCTGGCAAACCAAGATAAGGATAACTTCCTCGTGCCTTACTTTCCCGAGTAAGTCCTCCCCTCAACCGGCCCGTAACATATGAATTCTTACATTTCGATCGTTTTTCTTTTAACATTCCGTGTTTTCTGCAGTGACACACGTTGCACGCTCATCCTCCTAAGCCCCAAATATTCCATGGCCACGTATTTCGACCCGGACCGTCAGTCGAACGTAGACTACACAAATGTCAAGAAGGTTCTTGATGATGTTCTCCCCGGCTACGCCAAATCTGGAGGCACCTTCACCAGGCCTATTCGTAAGTACGGCAAGCACGTGTTCTCCCACAATACGACGTTCTGCTGCGTCAAGCAGCCGCCTGGCGGTCAGAAGGGTGCCTACTACGCCATCCATCACATGCGGGCGATCGTACGGGACCATCATCAACTTCTGCTACCGAGTAAACTCAAAGATTGGGCCGCGAGCGTGTCGGCAATCCAGGACGCGGACCTCCGACAAGAATTCTTTCGCATCCAGTCGGAGTTTGCGGAAATCATCCATCAAGATGTCCTTCGTACCTCGGGGCAGTTCTACCTCAGAAATCAACCGTCCAACAGTGACATCGACACAATGCTACAAATGCAGGCTGACAACGACCGTTATTTCATGACTCCCACGATAGACGGCGGCTTCATCCACGCTCCGGTCCCTTGAGTCGAGTCGAAAGCAGTGATGCTGTGTCTAGTTCTGAAACATCGATTGGCTCATGTTGTAATTAAACTTTAATGAACTTGTAGTATGTCTCTTTGGTTTCGAGAGTCGTTCAACTTAGATGTAATCGATGCTATTAATGTCTTGCTTTTCTCTTCCGATCGTTCTGTTGCATAATTATATATTGCTTATGTATTGTCTGTGAATTGGTACTAACGTTTCGTTTGGCTAGTGCATAGCGATGCCGACGTATGTCGTGTACAAGGGTAAGGTTCCCGGAGTCTACGATGACTGGGAGGAGTGTCGGAGACAGGTTCACCGATTCAGCGGTAACAGTTACAAAGGGTACACCACTAGGGCCGAGGCCGAATCTAGATACGCCCGCTATCTAGCGGGAGAGGGGAGGGAGCGTTGGAGGAACCGGATGAAGACGAGTTTCATCGTGATGATGCTCATCGTGATGACCGCAGCTCTCTTCTATGTGATGGTAGTTTAGATGATCGATATCGACTTGTAATGTGAAGACAAACTCGCTACTCGCGGTCTCGAGACTTGTAATATAATGTTCTATCTTTGTTCGGTCTTTTCAATTCGGAGACTAATATGATGAATTGTATTCGGAGACTAATATGATGAATTGTATTCAAAGACTAATCTTCTATTGTATTCGATGAATCTGTTGTTGATGTGTGCTGTCTATATTTTGTCAAATTATACATTTTGTAACCTGTGCAAAAAACAGAAAATAAAAAAATAAAAAAAACCTAATATTCATACTAATGGCGCATCACATGACAGTGCGCCATTAGTATGACAAAGCATACCAATGGCGCATCACTGGTAAGTGCGCCATTAATATGCCATAGTTACTAATGGCGCATCCAGTGGTGGTGCGCCATTAGTATGCCAAAGCACCTGGATATACATGGCCCCTGGGAGGCATACTAATGGCGCACCCTGGCCTATACTAATGGCGCACCCGCGGTGCGCCATTAGTATACCAGATACTAATGGCGCACCAGGTGGTGTGCCATTAGTAAAAATTACTAATGGCGTGCTGTTAATGGCGCACCACAGATGCGCCATTAATGGCCATACTAGGTGCGCCATTAGTAGGGGTTTTTCTAGTAGTGGTGGCAACTTCCCGCCTAGATGTTGCGATAGCACGCTTTATTGCCACAATTGCTTTTTCGTGGTAATAAGCTATTACCATGTGTCCAGTCGCAACGGCTGCCAACGAATGTTGTTTCGTGGCAATAGGTACTTATCGCCACGAAACAACATGTATTACAACAAGTGGGTTTGTTGCAATAGACCCGGATCCTTGTAGTGAGCTGGTGATCAACTTGGGCAAGAGGACACTGTCTGTAATATGGTTATGTGTCAAAACTGGCTCTTCCTGCTCGCTCTCAATGATCATGTTGTGCAAGATGACACAACAAGTCATGATCTCCCACATTTGATCTTTCGACCAGGTCTGAGCAGGGTACCGGACAACAGCAAATCAAGATTGGAGCACACCAAATGCCGATCGACATCCTTCTTGCAAGCCTACTGAACCTTCGCAAAGAAGGCATTCTTGCCTCCTGGCACAGGGTTTGAGATAGTCTTCACAAACGTCGACCATCTCGGATATCTGTCATCAGCTAGGTAGTACCCCTTGTTGTGGTGCCGCTTATTGACCTCGAAGTTCACGGGAGGAGAATGACCTTCGACAAGCTTGGCAAAGACAGGGGAGCACTGCAGGACGTTGATGTCATTGTGAGTTCCTGGCATCCTAAAGAAAGAGTGTCAAATCCAGAGGTCCTGTGTGGCCACTGCCTCAAGTACCACACTGCAACCGCCTTTGGCGCCTTTGTACAACCCCTGCCAAGCAAATGGACAGTTCTTGCATTTCCAATGCATGCAGTCGATGCTTTCAAGCATCCTAGGAAATCCTCTTGCTGCATTTTGTGCTAGGATCCGAGCAGTGTCTTCCGCATTGGGTGTTCGCAAGTATTATGGTCCAAACACTGCCACCACTGCCCTGCATAACTTGGTGGTGGACTCGGCCATGCGCCCATAGTCGTCGAGTGAATCACCGGGAGCTCTGTATGCAAGCATCCTCATAGTTGTCGTGCACTTCTGGATTGAGGTGAATCCAAGTGTGCCGGTGCAATCCTTCTTGCACTTGAAGTAGCTGTTGAACTCCCGGATGCAATTCACAATCCTGAGGAAAAGCTTTCGGCTCATCTGATAACGGCGCCGAAATGTTTTCTCGCCGTGCAATGGAGCATCGGCGAAGTAGTCGGAGTAGAGCATGCAGTAGCCTTCCAGAGATGCCGGTTCTTTACTTTCACACGCCCCGGCGCCGAGCCACCTCGCCGCGGCTTTTCACAGCTCGCAAGCAGGCCGGCGAGGGCGGCAAGCACCATGAGATGCTCGTGCTCCTGGACGTCGGCTTCGGCTTCCTCCTCCAGCAACGCCGCGAGCGCCTCCTCGTCGACCGAGTCCATCGCCGGGCCGGACAGACAAATCACCGAACACCTTGCGGGCGAGGTGGGCGCACAACCGCCGGTATACATCCCCTGCGCTGTCAAAACGCCGAAAAAGTTTCCCGGACGGCGGTGGAGAGGTTGCCTCGGCGAAACCTCTTCTCCTTTCTGGCGGCGAATGGCCTATCTAGCTGTGGTGGGTGGTGGACGGCGCCGGGATCAGCAGGGTGGCGGCCGAGCGCGCGCGGGGGTGGGGAGGAGGCGAATCTGGACGGTCGGCTTGACTTTTCGTCTGGCAGTGTGGCCCCAGGGGCGCTTCTCACTTGCGCCAGAGCCCCCGAGCGCCCGCTAGTGCGCCGGGTTTGGCCTGCAATCGCCAGGCCCAAAAACGAGCCGAGCCGGCGGAATTTGGCATCTTAGGGACGTGACTGGAACGTTTTTTCGGCGCCGGCACGAAAAAATCGTCTGAGGAGTGCCTGTTGGGGGCGCGGCTGGACATGCTCTTAGCATGTTTTGATGGGATCCGTCGCCACGTGCGGGTGGAATGGATGGGTCGTTTGTACTTTTACTTTTCGATCCGTTTTTCAAAACAAATACCTATTAATTAAACTGTGTGTTTAAATTATAAACCTGTTTCATTGTTGCGTTCCTCGCGTATATATATTTGAAACTGTATGTTGTGTCGATTGGTTTCGATGTAATATTTTTCGGACACAACTTGTGCTCCTAACACGAACTGACTTGTACTCCCAAGCGGGGCCTAAATCCTCGCCACGAGCCACTGCGAGTTCCAGTTCAAGGAGTTGCAGTTAACAATCAACTCGTGTAGACTAACTCCGAGAATTCATTCGTTTCTTTATGAGGAATTAACACCAAGAGATTAACTCGATACGGTACTGCTAACATAACCCATTTGATGAAATTAACTCCATCCGAGAGAAACTCCAACGCAATTTAGCTCTTGTCGACTGTTAGCCCATGCGATTCACATATGGCCATCCTTCCACCGTACCCAGCCCCTATATAACACTTGAGCATTTCCCTCGATTCCGACATCTCTCCACACGCCATTGTTCACTTCGATCCATAGAACAACAGAACCAGAAAGTGTAGCTGACGCTGAGCAAACAGCAATGGCTTCCTAGACCTCGGTCGTCGCCTTCACGCTCATGGCAGCCCAGCTCCTCGCCTCCTCCTCCTCGCATGCACTCCAACCACGGCGATATCGATCCCTCCGGCTACCACGATCGTTGCCGGTACTACCACCGTGCCTTCAGGATCGGCGACGGACGTCCCGGCGCTCCCGTTCCCGGGGGAGGACGAGGTGGCCGAGGCCGCGGCTGAATGCTGGAACGCGGTGCTGCAGGCGGAGCGCTGCGCGGTCGACGTCCTCAAGTGGCTCGCGTCCCGGCAGCTCGCCGGCCGCGTGAGCCCGGCGTGCTGCGGTGTGCTCCAGAGGGTCGGCGACAGGTGCCTCCGCGACCTCTTCCCCCACTCTGCGGTCGGCCGACTCTACGCTCCCTTTGTCAGTCACGCGTGCGGTTTCCCCAAACGGGCAACGCCCCCCAGCGGCCGCCAGTGATAGCCGGTCGTGTTCTGCCATGTGGCATCTGAAGACTGAGAATAATTCAGGCTCCATTCAGAAAACAACAATTATCAAGGCTTAGAGATTTCAACTTCTTTTCCTTTTTCTAAATTATTCTTTCTTTCATTCTTGAAGAAACTAAAAGACGCAATATAATAAGGAAATGAAGCCGGCCATGCAGTATGTATGATCGAATACAAGAGCCCTTGGTTGAAATTTCTGTACTTTGTTCCCTTGAGAGCCAACATGACATGGGCCAGTTCTTTTGGGGTCAATAGCTCTTGTGCAACATCTTTCGTGGAAATTGGATGGAGTGAAACATTGTTCGACTGAATGGCTTGAGGGCAACACTTTTGAGCGAGTAAATAGCCCACACACGATATGGCCCTTAAACTGAACTGATGCCCTCATTAGCTGTTATGGGCTGGACCCACAACTTATCCACGTAAGCGTGGGACCCACCACTTGTCAAGTAAGCGCGGGACCCACCTCTTTGCAGCTAGAAGAGATTCCGCCTGTGCCCATATTGGCTCCTACATATTCTACGAAGATCTTTATCGATCGAACCGTTATGACAACATACGTAATTCCCTTTGTCCATCGGTATGTTACTTGCCCGAAATTCAATCATCGATATCTTCATACCTAGTTCAATCTCGTTACCGGCAAGTCTGTTTACTCGTTCCATAATACATCACCTCGTGACCAACTTCTTAGTCGTTTGTTTGCAAGCTTATGATGTGTATTACTGAGAGGGCCCAGAGATACCTCTCCGATACTGGGAGTGACAAATCCTAATCTCGATCTATGCCTACTCAACAAACACCTTCGGAGATACCTGTAGAGCATCTTTATAATCACCCAGTTACGTTGTGACGTTTGATGGCAGACAAGGTATTTCTCCGGTATCTGGTAGTTGCATAATTTCATAATCAAAGGAATATGTATTTGACATGAAAAAAGCAATAATAATAAAACTAAACGATCATTATGCTAAGCTAATAGATGAGTCTTGTCCATCACATCATTCTCCCAATGAAGTGATCCCGTTATTAAATGACAACTCACGTCCATGGTGAGGAAACCTTAACCATTTTTGATCAACGAGCTAGTTTAGTGGAAGCTCACTAGGGACACGGTGTTTGTTTATGTATTCACATATGTATTAAGGTTTCCGACCAATACAAGTCTAGCATGAATAATAAACCTTTATCATGAATAAGGAAATATAAAATAACAACTTTATTATTGCCTCTAGGGCATATTTCCTTCAGGTGGGCCTTTGGTCCTGGGTCATGACGAACCGGGACTAAAGGTGGGGGGCCTTTAGTCCCCACCCTTTAGTCCTAGTTGATGAACCGGGACTAATGCCTGATTCTACACTAGTGATGGCACCCCCGTCCACGCTGCCACTGCCACCCATCATCCACACGACCCACGCCGCCTCAAAGATGTCGCCAGAAGCCGACCGACGCACTGCCATGGCCCGACACTAGTGCAGAACCGGGTAATAGCACCGGTTCATAAGGCCCTTTAGTGCCGGTTTCATAACCGGTACTAAAGTGTGGGCACTAAAGCCCCCCCCCCTTTAGTACCGGTTCAGCACGAACCGGTGGTAAAGGGCAACCACGTGGCACGAGCCAGCTCCGGGGGGCTGGAGCCCTTTAGTACCGGTTGGTAATACCAACCGGTACTATAAGGTTTGGGGGTTTTTTTAGTTTTATGATTTCTTTTTCATTTAATTTTGTGTTTCCATTTTAATTCTTTTTGGTTTGCTGGTATTTTACGATACTACACATTGTACACGTTATGCATATATATATATATATATATATATATATATATAAATAGAATTTCTAGTAGAACCAATCATGCATATATATATCATCAATGTCTCACAAACCACCATATTAATTAATTCACACATACACAAATGTATAGCTAGCTATATACAATTTCTCCTACATATGCATGTTGCCTTCGGAGCCAGTGGCATTAGCCTAATTGGTGCCTTCGGAGCACGATGACAATTGGAAGTGGTTTTCATGGGGGCGGTAGCGGGTAATAGTATTCTCCCTTCGGATTTATGACCTGGTCGAGCAAAAATTCCGCTATTTTCTCTTGAAGTGCTTCTACGCGCTCCGTTTCTAGGAGCTTCTCCCGCACCTCTCTGAACTGTTAAGAAGGAGATCAATATGCATGTGTATTAGTTGTGTGACTAGATATCAATAATGGTGTAAAAATTGTGAATAGTGTTCTGACAAGCGTACCCATTCTTGTCTTTGAGATCTGCTCCTTTCGGACGCCATCATGCGAATGTTCTCGCAAACGCAGAATGCACACAGATCAGTCCCCTGCGCCTGCTTCAGGGCCTTTACGAGAATGGAATTTGATCAGATAATAATTAATCAAGCATGATAATTAAAAAGATGGCAGCTAGCTAGCTAGCTAGTACTACTTAATTACTTACCTTGGGTCGAAACCATTGAAGCTTTTTTTTTCCATTCGCCATCCGTGACGCTGATGAACCTTGCCCAAGCCCTGCCCGCCGACAAAGAAAATGAATAAAGGGGTTATTAAATAGTTCATATCATGAAATGACAAACTAAATAGGCCGAGATATATAGTTAATAATGATTGAAATTACATGTTGACTATCCCAAACAAGATGTTATAGTCAGTTTTAACTTTGAGTAGTGAGTCCAGTATTTCAACTGTTCTGTCGTCAACTTTAATGATACACAAGACCCAGTGAAATCTGCATGCACACACGTTTGCATGTCTTAATTAAGTGGGCATATGTAAGCAAAAACATGTAGCTAGCTAGTAGGCAAAAACAGAGAATTTGTAGTACAAGACAGTGTGACTCACTGGAAGTTGTAAGGAAGTAGTATATCTTCATTGTATTTGAGGCGCTTCAAGAACTCTAGCATGTTGTCCTCTACGTCCTTTTGATGATGTCGATTTATCCGCCATGTGTATTCATTAACGGTCTTTGGGTCAATGAACCCAATGCCATAGCGTCCAGATTTTCTCATTTCATACATCTTCATCCTGCATAATACCATAGAAAAGAATATAGTGAGGATAATTACAGGTAATGATTGATCAAAAGGATCACTACAGCTAGCTTGAGACTTAAATTACAGAAAGAAATCACTTACAGACAATAGCAACTGACGATAGATTTGTCGAGTGCGTCTTGATTGTATAACTGAAACAGTTCAGAATACTCAACGGACAGAGCTTTCTCATGGAAGTAATGATCCTCCTTGACATTCACCATGAGGGACAATCGATCTGAAATCTTGGTAATGTTCATGTACCATTGATGCAATTCATACATTCTCGTTGGGAGGTTCTTGACCTTGTCTGGCTCGACCAAAGGTTGGCCCCGGACATATTTTCGTTTTATTTCATCCTCTCTAAGCACAGGCATGGGCTCGATCTCGAGAAGTTGTCCAACAGTGATTTTGAGAACTTCAGCCTGCATTATATGCTCCTCCGTTATTACCAATTGCCCACCTCAGGAACGTAAACTGTTTGCCCACAATAATATTGGGCGCGCATACTGTCATGTCTTGTTGGCACAACAAGCAAGGGGATCGATTGCGCCGCCTGTTCTCCCAGCCGGGGAATGGTTTTCCCGCATTTTTTGACAGCTGCTTCTTGTTTGCTTGATCCCGAGCTCGCCTCCTTACGTAGACGTGCTCGATTTAACTTCTTGATGTGGCGCTCATAGTCTGTGTCAACAGGCTTGAGAGCTGGTGGTTGATCCATACGAATGAAGTGGTCAATCGTTTCTTCAAGCACTTTCTCCCTTGGCAGCGGTGGCAGTTTTGGTGCAAAATGGGCTTCCACCTCGGCCTTCGATATGGCTGCGATTTCCTCCTCGGACCTGTCATAAGCCCTCTGCGGAAGAGGCGTGAGGCTTGGACCATATTTATATCGCTTGCCTCTGCCTGTACTTTCTGTACTACCTCGACTCGTACCGCTATGCACCATAGCTGCGGGGTGTCTCTTCTGCGATTGCTGAGGCGGCGGAGACGGCTGACGGGGCTGAGTTGGACGAGGAGGAGTGGCCGCCTGAAGCTGTGCCGGACTTGGAGGAGGAGTGGCCTGAGTTTGTGCCGGACTTGGAGGAGGAGTGAACGTCTGACGCTGTGGCGGACATGGAGGAGGAGGAGTGGCCTGACACTTTGCCGGACTTGGAAGAGGAGTGGCCTGACACTTTGCCGGACTTGGTGGACTTGCAGGAGCGGGAGACTGCTGACTCGGTGGCGGACTTCGACGAGGAGTCGGCTGACGCGGTGTCGATGCAACAAACAAATAACTCTCTAGCTAAAGCATTTAAATGCAACAACAAATGCGATCAAGATCGCAACTAAGTTAACAATTGATCCAACAGCATAATGATACCAAGCCTCACTATCGATGGCGTATTTTCTAATCTTTCTAATCTTCAAGCGCATTTTCTCTATCTTGATCTTGTGATCATCGACGACATCGGCAACATGCAACTCCAATTCCATCTTCTCCCCCTAAATTCTTTTCAATTTTTCTTTCAAGTACTCGTTTTCTCTTTCAACTAAATTTAACCTCTCGACAATAGGATCGGTTGGAATTTCCGGTTCACATACCTCCTAGATAAAAATATCTATGTCAACTTGATGGGCATAATTTGTCATAAACACAAAATGCAACAAATAGTTTTAAAAGAAAATATACCACATCTGAATCATAACAAGGACGAGGGCCGACGGAGACGGATATCAAAACCATGGCACTGTGTATAACAAACAACGTACGGGTAAGATAATTATTATACGAGTAACTATATATCCAAATCACACAAACATCAATTTTTTATATAAAATTTCATGAACAAGAGGCTCACCACAAGGTGGTGCCGGTGACGGGACGGTGCGGGCGATCGACGGTGGTTACGACGGAGATTTAGAAGGCACTAAGTAAACCACACCTACATATGCAAACTAAGTGTTATTTTTGACCTCAAATTGCATATAAATCAAATACTAGCACATATATATATTTCCTCCCAAATTACTAAACTCACAAATTAATAACTATATAAAGCATTGCAAGAGCTAATCTAGCAATGAGAGATGAAAGGACAAAGTTGCTAACCTTTGTGATCATTTGAATGGATGGGGGCCTTCAAATCTTGACAGATTTTAGGCAAAATGTGTGATGAGCTCGAGAGGAAGAGGGGAAGAATAGAGAGGAGAGGGGAAAGGGGAAGAACAGAGCGAGCTCGGGTGGACGAAGGGTTTATGTAGGACGACCTTTAGTACCGGTTCGTGCCAAGAACCGGTACTAAAGGTGCTGGAGGGGGCCCAGAGTGACAACATCCTGCCACCACTCTCATTAGTACCGGTTCGTGGCACGAACCGGTGCTAAAGGTTAGCCATGAAGCGGTACTAATGAGAGCGGCCCGGCTAGCCGTTGGAACCGGCACTAATGTATACATTTGTGCCGGCTCAAATACAAACCGGCACTAATGTGCTTCACATTTGACCATTTTTCTACTAGTGCGAGCTTGGCCGTGCCTCCAGGCGCCAGGAGACTCCGCACCACAGCCATCGATTGTCCCGAGGCAATAGAGGGAAGGGATAAGGGGACGGCAGCCCCGGGGACTAGGGTTGTTGCTCCACCCGATTCGCTCAAGCGGGAGCGGAATTTTCTTTCATAGGGATTAAAGCCTCACCACGACCCATGAATCGTAGTAAATAGCATAAAACTACCACAATTCGTGTTAGGGTTCCAAAAAACTACCAAAAATTTGTTTGTCCCCGGTACCTACAGGTTTTGTGGTTTTTTGTTTCGAAAAAAACGTAATGACCATGCAATTTAGAATTGATCCAGTTTATGACAGGTTGAGCATGCCCCTAAACAAACCATTTGTTTGAACGTTAGTTGACACGACGGGCACGCATGTCAGTCATGGAGCAAATAATCAAAGCGACATATTTTGAAGAAATAAATCAAAGCCACCCAGCGGAACATGAGGAAGAACAGGCCAAGGGGGAAGAAGGGCTACTCCCTTCGCCGCCCGCGATCTCCGTGGCACAACCCTGGCCGCTCCTCCGGTCCACCTCCTTCTCAGCCTACCTTTCTACGCCCGCCACTAGGCCAGTGGCTGCCTCGTGCTGCGCTCGCCACGTGCGGAAGGACCAGCCAACGCGACTCCCATTGGCGCGAGGCAGCGACCCCATGTGGCAACAACTGGCGGGCACTGACTCCAGGCGGAGCCCCTTGGCAGCGCGTTGGCGGCGACCCCAGGCGGGGCACCATGTTGGTGCGGCGGCGGCGACTCCATGGTCGGAAGATTTAATGCCAGATAACTTTTTTAAAATGTCCGAGGACCTGGTTGCTTTTTAAAAATGATTGCAATGATCCGACTTCTTTTTAAAAATGTTTGTAGGGACCCGATTGAGTTTTTTTAATTTTGTAGGGTTTATTCCGTAAAAGTCTGTGGAAGAGACACTGACATGTGGCCCCACATGCCAGTTAATGCTCAAACAATCAGTTCTCTTACGTGCGGCCCCCAACTGTTATAATCACGATCAATTGTAAAGCACTATGTTATTTGGGTTTTTCGAAGCAGCCGACCTCGATACATGTAGTTATCACCAACAAACAAATTTTTAGTACTAATTTTTTGGAACCCCTGACCCGAATTGTAATAGTTTTATGCTATTTACTTCACGAACTGCTGTGTGTTGCACTCGAGAAGTTGGAGTTAATTGATATACAACCGAGAATCAACTCCGAGAATTCATTCGTTTCTTTGTGAGGAATTAACACCAAGAGATTAACTCGATACGGTACTGCTAACATAACCCGTTTTGATCAAATTAACCCATCTGAGAGAAACTCCAACGCAATTAAGCTCTTGTCGACTGTTAGCCCCTGCGCTCCACATATGGCCATCCTTCCACCGTACCCGGCCCCTATATAACACTTGAGCATTTCCCTCGATTCCGACATCTCTCCACAGGCCATTGTTCACTTCGATCCATAGAGCAACAGAAGCAGAAAGTGTAGCTGGCGTTGAGCAAACAGCAATGGCTCCCAAGACCGCGGTCGTCGCCTTCACGCTCATCGCAGCCCGGCTCCTTCTCCTCGCATCCACTCCAACGACCGCGATATCGATCCCTCCGGCTACCACGACCGGTACTACCACCGTGCCTTCAGGAACCGCGACGGACGTCCCGGAGCGCCCGTTCCCGGGAGAGGACGAGGTGGCCGAGGTCGCGGCTGAATGCTGGAACGCGGTGCTGCAGGCGGAGCGCTGCGCGGTCGACGTCCTCAAGTGGCTCGCGTCCGGGCAGCTCGCCGGCCGCGTGAGCCCGGCGTGCTGCGGCGTGCTCCAGAGGTTCGGGGACAGGTGCCTCCGCGACCTCTTCCCCCACTCTGCGGTCGGCCGACTCTACGCTCCGTTTGTCAGTCACGCGTGCGGTTTCCCCAAATGGGCAACGACCCCCAGCGGCCGCCAGTGATAGCCGGTCGTGTTCTGCCATGTGGCATCTGAAGACTGAGAATAATTCAGGCTCCATTGCAGAAAACAACGATTATCAAGGCTTAGAGATTTCAACTTCTTTTCCTTTTTCTAAATAATTCTTTCTTTCATTTTTGAAGAAATTAAAAGATGCAATACAATAAGGAAATGAAGCCGGCCATGCGGTATGTATGATCATACAAGAGCCCTTGGTTGAAATTTCTGTACTTTGTTCCCTTGAGAGCCAACATGGCATGGATCAGTTCTTTTGGCAGCTTAAAAAATAAGCCATCTCCTCCCCAGCTTTTCTCATAAGCTGTCTTCCTCATTCATTGAAGACTGATAATAACTCAGGCTCTGTTTGCATTGATATTTCTGTCTTTTTAAATCAATACTTTTTATATTTTCGAAGAAAAGACGCAATACAATAAGGATATGAAGCCGGCCATGTCCCTCCGTCCCAAAATAAGTGTCTTGAGCTTAGTACAAATTTGTACTAGAGCTAGTACAAAGTTAAGACACTTATGATTGAGACGGAGAGAGTAGTATATACGATTGAGATGTCTGTATTTTATTCCTTTGAGAGCCAACATAACATGATTTATAGGGCCTCTTTGTTTTGCAAGATTGCAAAAATGCATAAATAGGAAAGATGTATGGTTGGAATGACATGCCAATTGGATTATTATGAATTTGAGTTTGTTTGATTGTATCACAGGAAGAACTACGGATTTCTTCCAAGAGATTGAAGTGAATGCTACAATTCCCATGAAATGTTGTACAAATGTATCCTTAGGAGAAATTCCTATAGGATTCATTCCTACGAATCGAACGACCAATGTAGAAAAGATTCTCAAGGATTCTAATCCTTGAGAACTCTTATGGAAATCCTTTCCCTTAGTTTTAATCTATTATACCACACTGCTACGGCGACAGAGCCAGCTCATGGACAGAGCGAGCAGGGTGGCGGTCCAGGGCAAATAGATTATAATGACTAAAACTGATGAATTAAAAAATATTTGTATTTGCAAATTAGAACAAAATACAAATTTCTATATTTGTTATTAGCGCTAGCAGTGTGTGCTCTCGTAGACCACCCTATTTGTTTCGACCTATACAAAAGTTTTATTTTGCATTCTAATATATATAAGCGGATTTATTCTATTTTTGGGGGCGTATAAATGTGTTTATAAAATTTTCATAATAAAGAGCTCCATGAAGCTTGGGAGTAAAAATCCTCACCAATTGACCCTTATATGTAAAAAAAAAAAAATCTTCATCCACCACCATTTAAACATATGCGGTCACATGTTTGTCATACCAATATACTTGGCATCGACCGACACAGAACAGTATACCTTCTAGGTCCGAACCACCTCCGATTCAAGGGCCCAGAAATTTGGATCACGTTTGTAAGAGCATCTCTAGCAGACCCCGTAAAAAGCCGACCCGTATATGGCGTTTACAGTTCGATGTTGAACTGTTTTGCGAGTAAAAATCGTGCGCGGCAAAGTAGACCCCGTATATGAAACTGTATAATTCGAAGAAAAAAAGTTTCGGGAGAGAAATTGCAACCACACTAGTTCATCACATACTACATGATCATACACTAGTTCATCATATACTACATGATCATACTTACTACATTGTACCACTACTACTAGGGGGGTGGGGGATCTCGCGGCGGCGAGGCCGAGGTCGATGTACCAAAATGGACGAGCTCGCGGCCGAGGACGATGCGGTGGAGGAGGTCAGTCTTCCTCGTCGGAGCTGACGAGGTCGATGAACTTCTGCCTCTGCTCCTCGTGGATGCGCCACCACTCATCGTCCTTCTCCTTCATGGCAAGGTTGGCCGCGACCGCCTGCTTGAGGATGAGGTCTTCGAGCTCCTCGTCATGGCACCGGCGCTCCGCCTCCTCGCGCAAGCTCCGTTCGGAAATGGCGGCCGCGACCGCGTCGACATCGGCCACATAATCTTCGGGCCCGACGATGCCTCGGCGCTTGATCTCCTTCGGCTCTTGCTTGACGGCGACGAGCTCGATCTCCTCCGGCTCCTCCAACCACTCTCTCTTTACGGGGAGAAGCGCCGCGTCGGAACGACCCCTCGCGGTGGAGGAAGAGACCGCGGCCGAGGAGGGCAACCGAAGGAGCCCATGCAGCGGTCGTAATCCTCCGTTTCACGAAACAGGAGCGACGCCAGCGGCTCGAGGTCTTGATTGGTCCACTTCTTGGCCGCGCGCTCCCTCGCGCCGTCCGCGCGGACCCACCGCTCGCCCTCAGGGTCGCGGCCCCTGCCGGAGCTGCGGTCGGGGCTCCACATACGGCCTCACATGGCGGCTGGAGCAGAAATGAGCTCACCAGCGGCGAGAAATGCGAGGGAGGGAGTGAGGAATTGCGGCTAAACGCGGCGACGGGAGGATAGGGTTTCGACCCGTATCTGCCCCGCAAACCCGTAGATATACTTCTTGGGGGAGGGCGGTTTGCGGGCCGCTGTAATTTTTTTACGGGCTGGACGAGTATACGGGCTCTGTTCTGGCCAGAAAATTGGGCCGAGCCCGTATACTTGCCGGAATTTTGAGGGTCCGCGGGATATACGGGGTCTGCTAGAGTTGCTCTAACTACTTTAAGATGGCAGTATTGATCTCTATCGAAAGCTTATTCATCAAAACTTGAGCGCATAAGACACAAGTGACTAGGATCCAACACTGTGGCGGCCCTACTCGGTACAACAGGAAGGATGCTGAACTAGGATGTTTGGGATATAACTATTGGTATGACCCGCCCAGGAGGGGCCGGGTTATACCTACAAGTATTCTTGAAGCCCAAGACCAAGGTTGAAGACGGCGGTTCAGTTAAGGGCCAAAAGCCCAGAGGCGACTTAAGGCCCGTAGTGATAAACCGCCATATGTACGTGACTTATATTGTAAGGAAAGAATAGTTAAGAGACCGAGCCGGACACTGTTTATGACCCGGCCGGGACTCTGTGAGCCGCTGGGCATCGACCTCTGTATATAAAGGGACGACCCGGCGGTGGTTCAGGGCAAGTAACATCAGATCGAGAGCTAGGTCAAGCGATTCCGCTCCCTAGTTATCGAGTCATAAGCAATCCCACTCAAAACTGGATCGTAGGCTTTTACCTTCACCGTAAGGGGCCAAACTAGTATAAACCTCGTGTCCTTTGTCCCGATTAACCCCTTTAAGCTTGCTAGTTGCAATGGCTCCACGACTAAGTCCTTTCACTAGGACATCTGACGTGACAATTCCACGACAGTTGGCGCCCACCGTGGGGCTAGCGCATGGTGGATTTGAGTTCTTGAAGGGCATCTTCGAAGGGCTCAAGGGATACGTTGTGGGACGGATGACCAAGAGTCGTTGCGGCAAGCTCTACATCGACGATGCAAGCTAGGGCCCAGACGCCAGCTCAATTGAGTACGGGTACCGGGTCCCCTTCGGCGGAATCCATGTCTTCATCGGCAAGATCGGCGAGCCGGGCCCTGAGCCGGACATCTGCACCTACCTCGTCGAGACGGCTCAGCGTGCGAGACCCGCCCGGGCTCTGCCTGCTGTGAAGCGTGCCTTCATGGGATGCATCCAAGGAGGACTCTCTGAAGTATCTACATCTGGTGGTGAGATGGCCATCTATTCTGATGGTGAGTCGTCCATAGGCGAGACAGATTTGTTGTATCAACTACAAGACGGCGGGCTTGGGGGATGTTTCGATGGCAGCAGTATTCCGGATCTCCTTGAGCCGCCGAGCTGGGTCGGAATCTTCAAGGCTAGCACGCAACCTATTCAAGACTCCACAACTGCGGCGGGTCAGCAGTAGCCGGGGCAGGAGGCCCTGTGCGCTCGCCGGCTCAGGTGCTGATGGATCTCACAGATAAGATGACCGCTCTATTAACCGCCGCGATCAACCCGGCGGATCAAGCTCAACATGATGCGGAAGTGGCGCAATTGAAACTAGATATAGTGCAGGCTAAGGAAGATCTGGCAGCAGAAGATGTCAGGATGACCGTAGAGCGGCCGGCTCTGGGCGCTCAGGCTCAGCGGATTCAGGCGCAGACTTGCCGGCTCATGATGGATCAGAACGCGTGCAATGGAGTCATGAGGAGAAGATACCAGAAGACTCAGTCTCGGCTCCCTCCGGTTTATGATCCTCGAAACCTTTTCCATACACCCAGTGCAGGGCCTAGTAACCCGCCGGAGATAGACCGGGTTGCGGCACCCGGGGTTGGGACGCCGGTTCAACCACAGGTGATGGGGCCTCCCCTATGAACACTGCTCCATCTCAGTATGTACCGACACCACCGGGTCATTATTCTAACCCGTTGGAGAACATGATCGCGTCCGCGACACGACTGGCGGCTCTCCCGATGGAGGGTGACTCTCCGACGGCGGTTCAAACCCGCCGGGTCAGAGAACTTCTTCAGACGTCCTTAGTGAGGGAGTCCTAGATAAGGGGGTATCCGGACAGCCGGACTATTGGACTATGAAGATACAAGATAGAAGACTTCGTCCCGTGTCCGGATGGTACTCTCCTTGACGTGGAAGGCAAGCTTGGCGATCCGGATGTAGATCTCCTGCTCTGTAAATCAACTCTATGTAACCCTAGCCCCCTCCGGTGTCTATATAAACCGGAGGGTTTAGTCCATAGGACTCACGATTATAACCAATCATACCATAAGCTAGCTTCTACGGTTTAGCCTCTCCGATCTCGTGCTAGATCAACTCTTGTAATACTCATATCATCAAGATCAATCAAGTAGGAAGTAGGGTATTACCTCCATCGAGAGGGCCCGAACCTGGGTAAACATCGTGTCCCCAGTCTTCTGTTACCATTAGCCTTAGACGCACAGTTCGGGACCCCCTACCCGGGATCTGCCGGTTTTGACACCAACATTGGTGCTTTCATTGAGAGTTCCTCTGTGTCATCGCTGGAAGGCTAGATGGCTTGACCAACCTTTAACCACGCTGTCCTGGGCGAGACTTTCCTCCCCGGACAGATTTTCGTGTTCGGCGGCTTCGCATTGCGGGCCAATTCGCTTGGCCCTCTGGAGCAGATCGATAGCTACGCCCCCGGCCATCAGGTCAGGTTTGGAAACCTAAACTATATTGCCGACATCCTCGGAGAGTTGATCTTCGACGGATTCGGGCCTGTGTCAGGAGCGCCAAACAATCACGACATGCACGACCTAGATCGCAGTCGGACGGTATTCGGAACATCGCACCTACTACCGCTCCGGACTTCGCTCCAGAGCGGGTCGTGCCCTCCAGGGGTGGGTGGATGGACCCTGCCTCGGAGGCCGCACACTCCTCGGCATTGGAGACGAACACAGACTCCTCTCCTAAAGGAATCTCTGTCTCCGGACCCCCGGACTCACCTCCGGCCGTGTGTTCCGGACCGCGCGCACTCGTGCCCACTGAATCTAACTGGGCTCCAGTCATGAAGTTCGCCGCCGCGGATATCTTTCAGCACTCACCCTTCTGAGACATGCTGGATTCATTGAAGTCTCCCTCTTTGTCAGAAGACTCCTGGCCGAACTATGTACGGCCCGTGTGGGATAAGGAGGACGAAGAAAATCGCGACCCACCCACCACCCACTTTATAGCCACTATCGATGACCTAACATACATGCTTGACATCGACCCCAATAACATCGACGGTATGGACGTCGATGCAGGGGAAGATCCGGAACCACCGCCCACGCGGTGCTGGACTGCCACTTCATCACACGACGTCTACATGGTGGACACCCCCAAAGAGGACAATAGTGACAAAAAGGACACAGTGGAGGATAAACCCCCCGGGAAAAAGCAAAAACGACGGCGCATGCGCCGCCTTAGGTCCAGTCACAGTTAAAATAACGATAACAACCCAAGGCAGGATGACACTTCGGTTGATTTTGAAGGCAACAACGACCATGGGGACCCAGCGATGGAGCAGGATAAACCAGGTCAGGCCAAACACAGCCCGGAGCAGATGCCCAATCACAACTTAGAGGGCCGAACTCATCATGCTACCTCCAAAGAAGATAACAGTCCGGTTGACGATGCGTTCATCATCCCAGAAGAACATTCAAAGCAAGACAAACTCCGCAAAGAACTCCTGGCCACAGCGCGGAGCCTGAAGAAGCAGAAGCAAACACTTAAGGCCGCGCAGGATACGCTCAACTGACGATGGAATAAGGTGCTGGACACCGAAGGAAAACATGGCGATAATCGCCACACAAAGAGCTACCCAAAGCGCAAACTGCTACCTGAATTCGACAATGAGGCCGCAGCACCCGTTCGGCCCAAAAATAATACGGCTACTCAGCCGGACCAACCACCTCATGGCCGCGATAGAACAGCCACTGATACCGCACGCGATTTACGAGAGCTCCTGGACAAAAAGGCCAGTGCAGCCAGGTCCATCTATGGGTCCTGAGGACAGGCTCCGCTGCGGGATTATGGTCACCACAACGATCATGCCGATCAAATACCAGTCTGGAATCAAAACCGGGAGCAACAACAGCCGGCAGCAGGCCGTGACACGGCCAGATACAGAGGGGCTGCACACCCCCTGTGCTTCACGGATGAGGTGCTGGATCATGAATTTCCACAAGGATTCAAACCCGTGAATATAGAGTCATACGACGGAACAACGGACCCCGGGGTCTGGATTGAAGATTTTGTTCTTCACATACACATGGCTCGTGGGGACGATCTCCACGCCATCAAATATCTCCCCCTCAAGCTAAAAGGACCAGCTCGTCATTGGCTGAAAAGCCTCCCTGAAAACTCAATTGGAAGTTGGGAGGAACTTGAGGATGCTTTCGGGGCCAACTTTCAAGGGACCTATGTCCGGCCTCCAGATGCGGACAATTTAAGTCACATAATACAACTGCCTAGAGAGTCAGCCCGCAAACTTTGGAACAGATTCCTCACTAAGAAAATCAAATTGTCGACTGTCCGGATGCCGAAGCCTTAGCGGCCTTCAAACACAGTATCCGATACGAGTGGCTTGGCAGACACCTCAGCCAAGAAAAGCTGAGAACAATGGCAGCCTTAACAAGCCTCATGACCCGATTTTGTGCAGGCGAGGACAGCTGGTTGGCCCGTAAAGGCACCAGCGACCCAGGCACATCCGAAATTCGAGATGGCAACGGGAAGCCATGGCACACCAAGAACAAGCATCGGAATAACGACACAGCGGTCAACGCCGGATTTAGGGGCTCTCGACCCAGTCAAGAAAAAAAGCCATTTAACGGCTGTAAAGAGGAACCATCCGTCCTGAACAAAGTCCTGGACAGATTGTGCCAAATCCATGGCACTTCCGACAAACCTGCAAATCATACCCACAGAGAATGTTGGGTCTTCAAGCAGGCCAGCAAGTTAAATGCCAAACACAAGGGAAGGGAAACACCAAGCGAAGACGAGGATGAGCCTCACCAGCCGAACACCAAGGGCCAGAAACAATTCCCACCAGAAGTCAAAATGCTAAACATGGTGCACGCAACTCACGCAGAGTTCATAGGCCCCCAATTTAATCTCTGGGCAACTTGCCCAATCACTTTTGATCACAGGGACTATCCGGCTAGTATCGGGCATGGAGGATCGGCTGCCTTGGTGCTCGACCCAATAATCGATGGATACCATCTCACTCATGTCCTAATGGACGGCGGCAGTAGTCTTACTTTGATATATCAAGACACCTTCCACAGGATGGGGATAGACCCATCCAGAATAAATCAAAATAACGCCACCTTCAATGGAGTAATTCCAGGCGTCGTGGCCCATTGTTGGGGATCCCTCGTGTTAGAAGTAACATTCGGTTCTCCCGACAACTTCGGACGCGAGAACTTACTCTTCAACATCGCTCCCTTTAGCAGCGATTATCATGCATTGCTTGGAAGACCGGCCTTCACTTGCTTTAACGCAATACCGAACTACGCCTACCTTAAACTCAAGATGCCCGGTCCACACGGCGTCATCACGGTTAGCGAAAACACAGAGCGGCATGTGGCAGTTCCCACTGCTGGACTCTAGGCGGCCTCTCCCACCGGAATGCATGAGCGGTCGTTAAGACCACGGACACGGTTAGACGAGTCCAATACACCATTTTTTCACACGGGCTCGGATAAACCTGAGTCAGGGGCTGTACATGTGTCCCCATAAATAATACGAGGGGCTGCAAACATGTAACACAAGCCCACAATTCGGCTCGCCTCGTTAACAGGCCAGATCTCGAACATTCCTCGAGCATAACTAACTTTTCACATGTTTTCTTTTTCGTTCTTACAGACACTACCAGTGCGGCAGCCTTCCAGGATACGACACAATGGAGACACAGGCGTAGACGTGCAGTAGGGCCCCGCCCACATGTTTCTCTTTAGATTAAGCCCCTGCATAAACCTTCTTTACTGTCTCTTGTTGCTCAATGTCCCATGGGTATTTCATACACCTGTACGGGACACTGGCGTTTTAGGCCTTTTTGCCACGACAGATAAATGCGGAATCACAGGGTCAAGGGCATTGTTTAGCCCAATATATTTTATAAAGTCTGAATACCTTCGGGAGTGTTCAGCGTCACGAGTTTGGCCTTATATGCATCAGCTCTGAATCATGTCTTTGGTCAAATGTTGGGTTAGCCCGGCTCCTAAGTTTGCTGCCTTACGTTTCATTCTATCGGCTAAGGCGGCCAAAGGAGAACTACTGCGATTGTGCCCTGGTTATTCTAGATGAGAAGCTCAGTAGAGAAAGCCAAAAACTGACTGTCATGATATAGCGAGAGACTGGTGAACCACTCGAGAACTCATCGGAATCTATAGGATTCCTCCGCATTGACCAAGGACCGGTCTACCGGTCAAGTACGCGCACCGTATCCGGATGCACGCGGAAGTACCAGGGGCTATATAGTAGCCCCACCTTTCAACTCCTATGACTAAGCAAAAGTGTTACAGCTATATAGTCCAGTTGCCTGGTTCGATGTGCGATCACCTCCTTAATGGACCAATACGTTGGATCAAGTGTGTTTCTGCCTATCTTCTCGAACACCCCCGCATTACACGTGGGGGCTAAAGCCAACGACTGCTAACTTTCACGCTATATGAATACATAAACAGCCATATAGGAGACATTATAATACTTTCAGGCAAACGTATAAAACACAGCCTCCATAATCAAACACATAATTGTTCATAACTAATAAGTTCGTCATTCAAAGATGAAATTCTTCGAACATTGAGACTCTATTCTACGGGCACCTTCTATGACCTTCTCAAAGTAGTGCTCAGCTGGGTCTTGGCTTCTGGCCGGACCCCGGGTTGCAATGCGGGTGGCCTCCATATCCGGCCAGTACATTTTCACGCGGGAAAGAGCCATCCGCGCACCCTCTATGCACGCCGATCTCTTCATGGCATCAATCTGCGCTCTCGCGCCAAATAATCGTTGCACCAGACCAAAGTAATTGTCCATCTTTGGCTCCTTCGGCCACAAATGGTCTATTACAGACCTCATGGCAAGGCCGGACAGCCTATGGAGCTCGGCTATGGCAGCCATCTTCTCACTCAAGGGCAAGAAGCGCGTTGGATCATTAAATTGCGATCAGAACAGTTTCTCCATCTTGTTATCCTCATGATCCTCGAATAACTTGGTCGCATCAGCCGCACTCTTCGCCAAGTCCGCATACTCATCTGCGGCGCTCCCTAGCTTATCCAACGGAGCATAATTTGGATCTAAAAACTTCATCCGCAACACATAAAGTCTTCTGGCCGCGATTTCTCCGGCTTGTCGAAGTTCCTCCTGTGCGTCTCTAATCTGAGAACGCATCTCTTTAGCCGAATCCATCGCCTTCTTCAGATTGGCCTCCTTTGTTTGATTCTCCTTTTCGAGAAGCTCATACCGGCCGGCGGCGTCCCTCAGCTCCGCAGCCATCTCGGCTATCTTCTCCTCGCTTCGAAGACGAGTGGCTTGTTCGGCTCTTAATTCTTCGGCTGCCTTTAGAGCAGCCGCATTGCTAATCCGGGCTTGTTCCTTGGCTAGAGCAAGCTCCGCCCTCAGGGCGTCAACGGCAACAGCTCCGCCTGCAACTACATAACACCACATTAGTATTTCAAACCTTATTGCAAAGATAGATGTGGATATAGGAAAGCATACTCTGCGACTCCTCGAATCGCTTGTTCACAAGCGTGATGTCGGCCTCCACAATGCCAATCTGCCGCCTCAATTCGGCGCATGCAGCGGCCTGGTCTATTGCCTAACCCTTAGCAAGTTGCACATCAATACAGGTGAGCGCATAATCTGGGAGTGTGATCCTCCGTTTGCCGCCATGGGCTGCCATCCGCAGTCTCAAGGGCTACTATCTATAGAGAGCGCGTGTATCGCGTGCGGTTCAACTAAAAATTACGGCTTACCTCAAAGCCTTTGAGTAGGCTCTTAAAAGCTTCGTTTAAACCGCTTGTGGCGGAGGAGATTTTCTCCAACACCGTACCCATTAGGGTACGATGACCCTCCAAGAGATCAGCTGACTCCAGGAGGCCCGTCAGCGTGTTCGGCCGGACTCCGGACTCTCCCGGATCCTTTTCGTTGTCCGCCATGGGAGACGAACGCGCTGGGCTCGGGGCGGCCAAAGTGTTAGTTTCCGGCCCCTTTGGATCCGGACTCCTCCGTGACGATACCTCAGGTTCGCCCGCCCCACGGGGCGGAGAGACTGGTGGGGTTTCACTCTCCATCATCTCCAGAAGAAGATCCCCCGAGGATGAACCCTGTTGAGACGAACTGCTAGCCGGACTAAAAAACAGGTCCTGGTCATTACTCTCAGAGGAAGAAGCAATAAGATCCTTGCTTAATTAAACTTACATCTCGGTGGAGGGCTGGCCCATTGGCGGGCGTTCTACGGTGAGGATGCCCTTCGAGGCAGGGTCCTTTGGCGAGGTTATTTTCCCTTGTTTAGGCGTCCCGTGTCCAAATCTTTGGAGGCGGCCCTTTTCTTCCTGCGGGGGGAGGAAACCTCAGAGTCCCTCCCAGTTCTCCTCCTCTGTGGAGGTGCTGATTCCCCCGGTTCAGATGCGCAGTGAGTGAGGCCCACTCTTGGCCTCCCCGCTCTCCCCTTCAGCTTTCTCTGGTGGCACCCGACTAAGTGTCTGTTCGAGAATCCTGGCCATTGCCGGGCCAAGCGAACCTTCGGGAAGAGGGGCCGGACACCTGATCCTCTCCGCCTTTCTAAACCAATCCTGGTTGCAGATAGTGTTTAGAACAATGCTATGACAAATATAAGCGAGGTGTTCGGTTATGGGGTTATTTACTTGGGTATCGAGGCGATTGCAGCTCAGGCCCGCATCCTCGGTGGTGTCCGGACACTTTATTCGTGGTCCGAAGAACAACTTGTACATCCCTTCGGGTGTCATACTGAAGAAGTGCTGAATGGTCCGCGGACCTTCTAGATTGAATTCCCACATCCGGAGAGGCCGGCGTTTGCATGGCAGGATCCGCCGGACTAGCATTACTTGGATTATTTTGATGAGACTAATGTTCCTCTTGAGGAGCTCCTGAATGCGGCTTTGAAGCATTGGTACATTTTTCGCAGGCCCCCAGTTTAGTCCCACATTGGCCCACGATGCCAGTTGAGGTGGAGGGCCCGAGCGGAAGGTAGGCGTGGCCGCCCACTTTGAGCCTCGGGGAGCTATGACATAGAACCACCTCTGTTGCCATAAATCAGATACCTCTGGCAAGGAGCCTTCGGGCCACGGGGCATCAGTGTTCCTACTTATTATGGCACCTCCGCACTCTGCGTGTCGCTCCTCAATTATCTTCGGCTTCACATCGAAAGTCTTCAGCCATAAGCCGAAGTGGGGGGCAATGTGAAGGAAGGCTTCACACACAATGATAAATGACGAGATGTGGATGATGGAATCCGGAGCTAGATCGTGGAAATCTAGCCCGTAGTAGTGCATGATCCCCCTCACGAAGGGATCAAGAGTAAGACCTAAGCCCCGGAGGAAGTGGGAGACAAATACGACGCTCTCGTTGGTTTTGGGAGTGGGGATAACCTGTTCGGGAGCAAGAAGCATGTGCTTGACATCGGCGGTCAAATACCCATCCTCCCTAAGCTTCGCAATATCCTCCTCTGTGACAGAGGAAGCCATCCATCGGCCTTGATGGCCAGATCCGGACATGATCGAAGATCCGGGGTGCTTAAGCTCGGGCCTTAGGTGTTGGGACTCGGGGTGCGAGATGTGCGAGCATGGAGATAGAGGGATAGGCCTCGGCTCCTTTATAAAGGGGGAAGAATATCAAGCGTCCCCGGACGTGTTCATTCGGGACTTGCCTAAAAACATGGGGTCATGCCAACAGGCACGGTTGGATTACCCATACCCGTATTGATGAGAATCCCGCAATAAGGGGAACACAATCTCTGCTCTGACAGGACATGCCAAGAAAACCACCTCGTGGTGTGTGCAATAGCAAGTTGTAAGAACGGTTCGAATAAAAACCGGACCGTGGAGTGATGTCACTCTTCGAAGAATTCTCAGCAGATTGGATTCATGGATTATTGTTATTCTCTCTACGGTGATATATGGAATGTTATCTTGCAGAGCCGGACACGTCCTTGTGTTCGGAATTTATCTTGGAGTATTCGGAGATAGAACCCGCCTCGCAATGCCAAAGAAAATCTATGCGCCAGACTCATCGTCATTGAAGCATGGTTCAGGGGCTACTGAGGGAGCCCTCCTGGATAAGGGGGTATCCAGACAGCCGGACTATATACTTTGGCCGGACTGTTGGACTATGAAGATACAAGATAGAAGACTTCGTCCCGTGTCCAGATGGGACTCTCCTTGACGTGGAAGCCAAGCTTGGCGATCCAGAGGTAGATCTCCTCCTCTGTAAACCGACTTTGTGTAACCCTAGCCCCCTCCGGTGTCTATATAAACCGAAGGGTTTAGTCTGTAGGACTCACGATCATCAACAATCATACCATAGGCTAGCTTCTAGGGTTTAGCCTCTCCGATCTCGTGGTAGATCAACTCTTGTAATACTCATATCATCAAGATCAATCAAGCAGGAAGTAGGGTATTACCTCTCTCGAGAGGGCCCGAACCTGGGTAAACATTGTGTCCCCAGTCTCCTGTTACCATTAGCCTTAGACGCACAGTTCGGGACCCCCTACCCGAGATCCGCCGGTTTTGACACCAGCACTTAGCACAGCAGGAGGCGTACTCATATAGCCGGGACATGATTCATTCAACCCCTCATCCAAGCTGGAGCCCGAGTTATAGCAGTCACATGGACTGGGCGGCCGTTTCAAGCAATTCCCGGCACCGTAACCAGCCAGGCGGGCATGACCTGGCGTGCAATGGAGCCTTTAACTTGGTGGATCAGGACAGAATATGTCAAGAGGCTGAGCAGGCGGCTGAGCAGGCGGCTGAGCTGATGGCTTACCAGCCTTTTCCGGTTTATCCGACGACCTCTATTGAGGCAGGCGTGGCCACCAGGACCGGAGGTGTCCCCTGTCTGGTGCCAGCTCTGCGTAACAAGCGTTTGCCCAAGGATTTCAAGGGACCTAGGAAGGTGCCTAATTATACAGCTGACTTACAGCCTGGGGCATGGATTGAAAGCTACGAGATGGCTATGGAGTTACTGGAGGTCAGTGACGCTGCGATGGCTCCATGACTAAGTCCTTTCACTAGGACATCTGACGCGATGGCCAAGTACTTCACCATGATGTTGGATGGACCGCCCACACTTGGTTGAAGGGGCTACCACCTAATTCCATCCGTTCATGGGCAGAGTTAAAAGCCCAGTTCATTCAGAACTTCAAGGATACATGCAAGCAGCCCATGCCAATTGTAGACTTGACTAATTGCAAGCAGAGGAGGGCGAGTCCACAACCCATTGGGTGCGTTGGGTCAAGGCCATAATACATTCGTCTGATAAGATGGATGCCGGCTCTGCAGTCTTATTGTTGGAGAAAAATTGCCATTTTCAGCCTCTGAAGATGAAGCTTGGGCGGCTCAAGCGCGATTGCAATGATATGGGTACGCTGATGGCGGCTCTGGTCAAGTATGCCGACTCCGACAGTACCAAGGATCCTGAGTCTAATGATGGAAAGACAGGGAAGGGAAAGAAGAATGGCAACGACAAGGACCCTCAGCATAACCCGAAAAATCAAGGAAGTAATAAACATAAAGCTGATGGTAGCTTCGAATTTGTGGCTAACACCAATGAGCAGGGTAACAATCAACAACGTAAGGGGAGACCACCTCCCCGGTCCGGTGGGTCAAGCCCAATGCTTGAGCAGTTTCTAAATGATCCATGTCCAAGGCATGGCACTCAGCAGAAGCTGGCCACTCATTTATGGAAGGATTGTACGATCATGAAGGATTTCAAGAATTCCAACATGTTTGACGGTAATCACGGGCAGGGCGGCGACTCAGGTGGCGGCGGTTTTCATGGCCCAGGCGGCGGTTCAAATTCCAATTTTCACAACACTCAGGGTAATCAAGGTGGTCATAACCAGCAATCTAGCCAGGGTGGTCAGCAGGAACAGCAGCAGGGTGGATACGAGAGCCATCCAAAGCAGCTGAATAGTGGGCAATATCATGTGTTTACCACCAGTTTGTGTAAACGAGACCAGAAGCTTCATAAGAGGGCTGTGAATGCTGTTGAGCCAACAGTTCCTCATTATTTGAGATGGTCTGAGCAGCCTATTCTATGGAGTAGGGAGGATCACCCTCCCAGGGTTGATAATCCGGGTCACTTGGCCTTGGTGGTAGAACCTCAGGTTGGTGGATACAAGTTCATTAAAGTGCTCATGGACGGAGGCAGCATCATTAATATCCTTTATTATGAGACCTTCCGTCGCATGGGCTTTACTGACAAAAATCTCAAGACATCCAACACTGTTTTCATGGAGTGGTTCCTACTAAGTCGGCATACCCAGTGGGTAAGATTGAGCTGGAAGTGGCCTTTGGAGATGAGCATGATTCTAGGGCGGAGAAGCTAACCTTTGAGGTGGTCAAAATCAGAAGCCCGTATCACGCCCTCTTTGGGCGGTCGGCTTATGCCAAGTTCATGGCAATCGTGTTATGTTTATTTGCAGCTCAAGATGTCGGGTCATAAAGGCACCATCACAGTGCATGGGAGTAGGAAGATAGCCTTGGAATGTGAGGAAGGCGATGCCACTTATGCTAAATCTGCTTATGCGACAAAAGAATTGAAGTTCTACAAGGACAAGGTTGACTCGACAGATATGACGTCTTTGAAAAATCCAACCACAGAGCATGAGCCGGTAATGAAGTTTAAGTCGGCCGATGATACTAAACTTGTTGATTTTGTTCCAGGCGATTCATCTAAGCAGTTCAGTATCAGTGCCAATCTGGATCCCAAATAGGAAAGCGCGCTCATCGAGTTCATCGATGAGAACTGGGACATCTTTGCATGGAAGCCTTCTGACATGTCAGGTGTACCGAGAGAACTCGCTAAGCACACTCTTAATATTAATCCAAAGTTTAAGCCAGTCAAGCAGTTTCTTCGACAATTCAATGAGGAGAGGCGTAAGGCCATTGGTGAGGAAGTAGCCCGGCTCTTGGTGGTCGGGTTCATTGTTGAAGTTTTTCATCCAGAGTGGTTGGCTAACCCGGTGCTTGTGCTTAAGAAAAATGCACTTGGTGTATGTGTGTGGATTATACGGATTTAAACAAAGCTTGTCCGGTTGATCCTTTTGCTCTCCCTCGTATTGATCAAATTATTGATGCTACGACGGGTTGTGAGCGTTTGAGCTTTTTGGATGCTTATTCCAGTTATCATCAAATCAAGATGGCAGTTAAGGACCAGGAGAAGACAATGTTCATTACTCCGTTTGGAGCCTTCTGCTATGTGTCTATGCCTTTTGGGCTCAAGAGTGCCCAGGCGATTTACTAGCGGTGTGTGCAGAATTTTCTTCATAATCAAATTGGGCGCAATGTTCATGCTTATGTGGACGACATTGTGGTGAAATCAAGAGAGAAGGAAACCTTGATAGATGATCTGAAAGAGAGTTTTGACAATCTTCGGGTCTACAAGATGATGCTTAACCCGGCCAAGTATGTTTTTGGTGTGCCTGCAGACAAACTTTTGGGTTTTCTGGTTTCTAACAGGGGCATCGAGGCTAACCCGGAGAAGATCAAGGCAATCACCTCTTTGGCTAAACCGGCGTGCATCAGTGATGTTCAGCGTTTGGCGGGTCATACCGCTGCTTTAAGCCGGTTCATAAGCCGGTTAGCTGAGAAGGCCATACCGCTGTATCAAATGATGAAGAAGACAGATGACTTCGTCTGGAGTGACGCTGCCAATGCCGCCTTTGAATATTTGAAGAGACAGCTAGCTGAGCCGCCGGTTCTTGCTACTCCCATTGATAAGGAGCCATTATTATTATATGTGGCTGCTAACACATGATCTATCATCGTGGCCACTGTGGTGGAGCACAAGGAGGCTGGCAAAGAGCATCCGGTTCAACGACCGGTTTATTATATCAATGAGGTGCTTATTGAGTCCAAGCAAAGGTATCCACATTGGCAGAAACTCGTTTATGGGGTTGTAAGATCCCAAATTTTCAATTTGGAATGTTATACACTAGATCATCAATGCATATCATATTTTATTGCTTTTGGCTTGATCCTAGAAATTTTACGCAACTCAAGGACCCTCGGAGAGAGTTGGGAATTTCGTTATTTTCATATTTGAGTTTTCTCAAATTTTGGAAATAGGATCATTTGATTTTATTTATTTATCTTCAATTATTTCTGTTATAAAAATATGAGAAAGGGAATAAAATGACTTTCCCAAAATAAAGAAATATTGAGGATTTAATAAAAAAATCAAATAAGATTTTGTTTCGGAGTTTTGGCTATTTTATTTGAATTTAGGAAAAATTGTATGTTTTTCAAATCTGCATTTTAGGGCCAAGAAAATGTTCATCTCGTCCTAAATATTTTATTTAGGTGGTGAAAATTTGTTTTTTCATTTTTAGATTTTTATTTATTTTTCTAGGATTTATTTTCTATTCGGCAGAATTGTTTTAAAAAAAACTCCCGCGCCCAAATGGGCCGAAGCCCAGCCGAGCCAGGCTAGCCCACCCCGCGCCACCGCCTCCCCGCCGCCGTCTCCCGCGCGTAGACCGCGACCGTCGTCGCCGTCGTCGTGACCGAGTCGGCCACGACTCCCCGCCCCCTCCCGCAAGCCACCCCCCCTTAAAAGCTGACTCGGGGCCCGCCTAGAGCCCCAAGCCGGAGCCGCCGCCGCTGCAAGCCGCCCCGCAAGCCGTAGCCACCCACCGCTGCCCCGATTTTCTAACAATACTGATTCCATTTTTTTAGAAAACCCTAGGTTTTTATTTTTTAGATCGTTTTTTAATTTTTTTGGGTTTACTTATTTAGCGAGCGTTCGCTCATTCGTTCATTTTAACAGACGAGTTCGCTGTTTAGTTTCAGTTAACGAACGTCCGTTCGTTAAACTGTTTGTCAGTTTTTCTTTTTCTCGGATTTTCCGCGATTATTCCAGATCGTGATTTCTGGTCCGATTTTCGTTTTAGTTTTTCTTTTCGCTCGTTTATCGAAATCAGGCGATTCAAGCGCCTAGAGTTTTGTCTCGAAACCCTCTTTCCGTTTAACCAACTCAAACAAGTTTTTGCTACTGTAAAATTTGACTTAGGTCCAGATTAGTAAACGAAGATTGTTTCTTTTGCCGTTTGAGTTTCGTTGCTTCGTTTGTTTTGATTATTTTTGCAGACCGGAGTTCTTAAGTTGAACTTTCTGGTTAGTTCCCTTATTTGATTTTTACCTGTGCATTAGATGAGTACTTATTGTATGTTTGTTTGCTTGTTTGTTTGCGATAGAGTACCCGGAGTGCGCCGCTTGCTACTTCGAATCTATAGGTTTCACGGATCATCAGCAAGGCAAGTAACACTTTGATCATACCTTGGGAGTTACTTCTACGTTTGCTTATTGCCATGCTATGCTAGTAGACGTGGATTGGGTGAGTGTATCAATGACAGATGTGAGATTGTTACTTAATGGTTTATTTAAGGTGGCAACTTTAACACACATCTAGGTGGATTGAGGCACCTGGGTATTCTAGAGATTGCCTATTTCTCTTTATGGACCGCCACCCAGGCTCAAAGGGATCATGAGATTATTCATGCTAGAAACTTCCGTGTGCAGCCACAAGCTACTATGGGCTCTAGCATAGTTGATTAAGTCGTGCGAACTCTTACTGTGGTAGACTAGCAGATGTAGGGGAAAGTAGGTGTAGCTGTCTACCCGATCGTAAGGTGCTAGCGCTTCTGAAAAACTATGTCTTGGTCATCTATTTCTCAAACGCCTTGTAGTGCGAGAAATCTAACGGAGGAGATCGAGTCTTGTGGGGAAAAGTGCACAAACCTCTGCAGAGTGTATAAACTAATCATGGTTAGTCGTGTCCCCGGTTATGGACATTTTGAGTATCTAGTACTTGGATTATCATGTGAATCTCATCATGTTACTTTAATTTAATTTGTTGGGTTTAATTGATGATGCTTAATTGGGATTGAGAGGATGTCTATCTTCTCAATGTTTAACAACCACCATGATAGTTAAATAAAATTTATTCCTTTGCAGTACGGAAAAATTGGCTTTATGCAAAACTGTAACCATAGAGCTTTCCACCAGCCATATATGCATGTATTATAGCATATTACTGTTCATTACTCTCTATGTGTTACATTGCCAGCATATTCCATGTGCTGACCCATTTTCGGGATGCAACGTTCATGTTGCAGACTTTTCAGACGATGAGTATGGTGCTTTTAGGTCGTGGTTCTATACTTAGTGATTCCGTTGGAGTTGATGGACTCACTTATCTTCCAAGCCTTCCGCTGTTATCGTCATTAGATGGCCTTAAGCCATATTTATTGTAATAAGTTCTCCTTTGGAGACATTCAATGTAATAAGTGTGTGATTGCTACTCTGTTATAAATCCTTCGAGTATTGTGCGTGTCAGCATTACTAATCCAGGGATGACACTAAAGCACAGAGATTAGACTGTCTAAGGTCTGGTCGCTACAAGATGGTATCAGAGCACATGCTGACTGTAGGACACGACCACTAAGTAAAAGCCCTAGATCACTACTCACTCTTCTCATTTCTGACTCCTCATCTTTTCTACTCTTTAGGATGGCGGATGCAAGGAACAAATTCACGCAACCGGATGAAGATACACCCTTTGGACGTCACTCGAAGGAAGTCACTAAGTACCTGAACATCGGAGTGCCAAGCTTCACCGGGACCTACAATGCCACTTTGCCAGAAGAGGAGCGTTGGATGATTCAAGTTCAAGTTCCAGGAAGGACGTTCATGCCCTTCACCGAACCCATAGAGTTTTCCTTTGATGCACCAACCTGGAGTCTAGGAAAGAGCATGGCAGCCCACATCACAATGGGATGCATTGGAGAAGTTAACCACAAGGATCTCAAGGATACTATTTACCAGATTTGTGGGCGCCGAGATGAGCAATGGGAAATGATCAGCACCAGGAAGGATAGATCAATTTCAGCTTTCATCCAGGAGTTAAACCAGCACATTAGACGCCAGGAGAACTAGATGTGCGCAGGCATGATAGACCTGAAGAAGGCTATGACTAAGATCATGGAACTGGAGGAAGAACTCAAGTTTACATGCGATGGATATGAGAAGGAAATAGCAACACTCGTGGAGAAGAATGAAGATCTGGAAAAGAAGCGAAAGGTGTTTATGGGATTCCCTGCGACTGGAGGAGAAGACGATGATTGCACTTGTCCAGAGAACTACATCATCATCGACGACACCGACTCGGACCCAGACGATAGCGATGATGACTATGTTGATGAAGCTAGAGCGGATATCATGGAGTCTTAAACGGAGCAGTTTTTCTAGTCGACCACCATAACAGTAGTAGTATTTTCCCCCATTTATCTAGTATGGCCCGAGCACTTTTGTAACGATAGTTACACCGTTGTATGCCCTTGATTGAATGAAGTGATTTTGTTTGCATTTGTCTTATGTGCATATGGATACTGTTTTCTCTCTAGACCTCTTTCTATTCTGTATTCTCATCTTTTCTAAACCCTCAGATGCCTCCGAGACGTGACAATAGATTTGCTTTCCCACCGGAGTTCACTCAGTTGATCCAGCAGCAGAATACATTGATGCAGTTGCTAGTCCAGAATCAGAATCAGGGGAACAACAACAACAACCCACCACCACCACCTGTTGATCACTTAACATGTTTCCTTAGACTGAATTCGCCGGTGTTCTCTAGTAGCACCGAGCCGATAGTTGTAGATGATTGGCTCCGCAAGAGAGGAAGGGAGCTGACCACTACAGGATGCACGGACGAGGAAAAGGTGCGTTTTGCCGCACATCAGCTAGATGGACCCGCAGCATCATGGTGGGAGAATTTCACAGCCACTTATCCTATAGACACTATCACATGGGATCAGTTTCAGCAGGCTTTCTGTACTGCCCATGTTTTAGCAAGAGCTATGGCCATGAAGAAACGCGAGTTTCGCAACTTGCGCCAAGGAGGATGTACTGTTGGCCAGTATGTGGATGATTTTAGTAAGCTAGCACGTTATGCCCCAGATGACGTTGCTACGGATGCATCTAAATAGGAGAAGTTTCTGGAAGGACTGAATGATGAGCTGAGCATGCAGTTGATGGTAGCAACTTTCAACAACTACCAGCAGTTGGTAGATAGAGCTCTCATGATTGAAGGGAAGCAACAGCAGATTGACAACCGCAAGAGGAAGTATGGACAAGGGAAATACAATTCTGGAGCTCAGCAGAAGCCACGTTTTACCCCGAAATCGGGAGGAGATTTTCAGCATACCCATGGAGGAGGGAGTTCGCATAATCATAATGGCCCCAAGAATGGGAATGGTAATGGAGGAAGCAACGGCCAGAACCGTACCAACCCATCAACCCCAGCCAAGAGAGACCTGAGCCAAGTCACTTGCTTTAAGTGTCAGAAGGCTGGACATTATGCCAATGAATGTCCTGAAGCCCAGAATGGAAATGGCAATGGAAGCTCTGGGAAGAAGCCGAACCCTTTCAACAAGGGACAGGTGAACCACGTTAACATGGAGGAGGTTGAAACCCAGCCAGATGCAGTAATAGGTAAGTTTTTGGTTAAGTCATTTACTGCAATCGTTCTTTTTGATACTGGTGCATCGCGTTCATACATATCAAGGTGATTTGTGGATAAGTATAAACTACCCACCAAGGTTCTTAGAGCACCTATGTTAGTAAGCTCACCAGGAGCGGAGTATATGGCCAGTCGAGGATGTTTTCAAGTGCCATTGAGTATAGGTAGGCATGTTTTTCCCTCGGATTTAATCATTTTGGAATCGCAAGGTTTGGATGTGATTCTGGGTATGGATTGGCTATTGATGTGTGGAGGAAACATCGATTGCGCCAGTAAGTCAATTTTGCTTACCACTCCAGAAGGGAGAAGGATCAAGTATGTATCACGTCATGAGCCGGAGAGGACACGAGTAAATTCCATATCAGGAGTTGTGCAGGAGGAAGTACCAGTGGTGAAGGATTTCCCTGATGTATTTCCAGAAAAGTTGCCAGGCATGCCACCGGATAGAGACATTGAGTTTTTGATTGAGCTTTTTCCAGGCACATGGCCGATATCTAAGAGACCGTACAGGATGCCCGCCCAAGATTTGGAGGAAATTAAGAAGCAGATCAAGGAGTTATTGGATAAAGGCTATATTTTCCCAAGTTCTTCACCTTGGGGATCGCCAGTGCTTCTAGTGGAGAAGAAGGATGGATCATTAAGGATGGTTGTTGATTATCGAGGATTGAACAAAGTGACAATCAAGAATAAGTACCCGTTGCCGATGATCAACGATTTGTTTGACCAGTTGCAAGGAGCTAAGGTATTTTCCAAGATCGATCTGCGATCAGGATACCACCAGTTGAAAATTTGAGAGCAGGATATACCTAAGACGGCTTTTACCACCAGGTACGGGCTGTATGAGTATACCGTTATGTCATTTGGTCTGACTAACGCACCTGCATATTTCATGAACATGATGAACAAGGTGTTTATGGAGTTTTTGGATAAGTTTGTCGTGGTGTTCATTGATGATATTTTGGTCTACTCGAAGAATGAAGAAGAGCATAAAGAGCATTTGCGTTTGGTACTGGAGAAGCTCAGAGAACATCAATTATACGCCAAGTTCAGCAAATGTAAGTTTTGGTTGAAGGAAGTTGGATTCCTCGGACATGTTATATCCGGAGAAGGAATAGCAGTAGACCCCACCAAAGTTGTCACCGTGATAAATTGGGTAGCACCAACAACAGTTGGAGAGATCCAGAGTTTTCTTGGACTCGCAGGATACTACCGGAGGTTCATTGAGAATTTCTCGAAGATTGCGAAGCCCATGACGGAGTTATTGAAGAAGGATACCAAGTTCAAATGGACTGAGGAATGTGAGGCCAGTTTCCAGGAGTTGAAGAAACGTTTGGTTACATCGCCAGTGTTGATTCTGCCAGATCAGCGTAAAGATTATGAGGTGTATTGTGACGCTTCACGTCGAGGACTTGGAGCAGTGCTTATGCAGGAGGGAAGAGTTGTTTCATATGCGTCACGACAACTTAAACCCCATGAGTTGAACTATACTACGCATGATTTGGAGTTAGCAGGCGTAGTGCACGCATTGAAGACTTGGAGATATTTTCTCATCGGAAATCATTGTGAGGTGTACACGGATCACAAGATTTTGAAGTACATTTTCACACAGAAGGAGTTGAATCTCAGGCAAAGGAGATGGTTGGAACTCATCAAAGATTATGATATGAGATTGCATTATCACCCCGGAAAGGCTAACGTAGTAGCCGACGCGTTGAGCCGCGAGAGCCATGTCAACACACTCATAACCAGAGAGTTACCAAGGGAGTTAGCCGAGGATCTCCATGAGCTATGTTTGGAGATAGTTCCGAGAGGCTATGTTGCAGCATTGGAGATTTAGTCGACCTTGATGGATAAGATCAGAGAAGCTCAAAAGACTGACAAGGAGATTGCCCCTATAAAGGAGAAGATGAGCAAAGGAAAAAGCTAAAGGATTTCGTGAGGATGAGCACGATTCCTTATGGTCTGAGGAGCGCGTTTATGTGCCTAATGATCCGGAGATCAGGAAGTTGATTCTGTAGGAGGCCCATGATTCATCGTACTCGATTCACCCAGGAAATACCAAGATGTATCTGTATTTGAAGGACACTTTCTAGTGGACCGGAATGAAGAAGGATATTGCGAAGTACGTAGCAGTTTGTGATGTATGTCAGAGAGTGAAGGCAGAGCATCAGAAACCAGCAGGATTTCTACAGCCATTGCCGATACCCGAATGGAAGTGGGATAAGCTAGGCATGGATTTTATCACTGGATTGCCCAGAACTCGTTAAGGCTATGACTCGATTTGGGTTGTAGTCGATCGATTGACGAAGGTAGTGCATTTCATCCCAGTAAAGACGACTTACACCAGTGCTAAGTTGGCAAAGATATACATGACCAGGATCGTATGTCTGCATGGAATTCTGACGACCATTGTATCAGATAGAGGAACCCAGTTTACCTCAAAGTTCTGGAATCAGTTGCACAAAACTTTGGGTACCAGACTAGAGTTCAGTACAGCCTTTCATCTGCAGACAGATGGACAGACCAAGAGAGTCAATCAGATTTTGGAGGATATGTTGAGAGCTTGTGCTCTAGATTATGGATCTAGTTGGGACGACAATTTTCCATATGCAGAGTTCTCTTACAACAATAGTTATCAATCTAGTTTGGAGATGGACCCTTTCGAAGCCTTGTACGGAAGGAGGTGTAGGACCCCATTGTTGTGGGATGAAGTTGGGGATCGCTAGTTGTTTGGACCAGATTTGATTAAGGAGTCTGAACGGAAGGTAAAGTTGATTCGCGATAGGCTCAAGGTAGCCCAGTCCAAGCAGAAGTGTTATGCAGATTCAAAACGCAAGGAGACAGCTTACGAAGTCGGAGATAGACTTTATCTTCATGTATCTCCACTTCGAGGAGTTAAGCACTTTGGAGTTAAGGGAAAGTTAGCGCCCCGTTTTGTGGGACCATACAAAGTTTTGGAGCATATGGGAGAAGTTGCTTAGAAGTTGGAATTGCCCGAAGGATTGTCAGGAGTTCATGACGTGTTCCACGTTTCCTAGTTGAAGAAGTGCCACGCAGAGATGGGTGATATACCGCTGAGAGATACAGTGCCGCTGGAAGCGATTCAGTTGGATAGTGATTTAACTTACGAGGAGAAACCAGTCAAAATTCTCGAGTATGCCAGCCGAGTCACACGCAACAAGGTTATCAAGTTTTGCAAAGTTCGATGGAGCCACCACACCGAGGATGAAGCCACCTGGGAGCAAGAGGAAGATCTGCTGAAGGACCACCCTCACCTATTTTCTAGCCAACCCGAATCTCGAGGGCGAGATTCATCTTAAGGGGGGTAGGTTTGTAACATCCCAAATTTTCAATTTGGAATGTTATACACTAGATCATCAATGCATATCATATTTTATTGCTTTTGGCTTGATCCTAGAAATTTTACGCAACTCAAGCACCCTCGGAGAGAGTTGGGAATTTCATTATTTTCATATTTGAGTTTTCTCAAATTTTGAAAACAGGATCATTTGATTTTATTTATTTATCTTCAATTATTGCTATTATAAAAATATGAGAAAGGGAATAAAATGACTTTCCCAAAATAAAGAAATATTGAGGATTTAATAAAAAAATCAAATAAGATTTTATTTCGGAGTCTTGGCTATTTTATTTGAATTTAGGAAAAATTGCATGTTTTTCAAAACTGCATTTTAGGGCCAAGAAAATGTTCATCTCATCCTAAATATTTTATTTAGGCGGTGAAAATTTGTTTTGGCATTTTTAGATTTTTATTCATTTTTCTAGGATTTATTTTCTCTTTGGCGGAATTGTTTAAAAAAATATTCCCATGCCCGACTGGGCCGAAGCACAGCCGAGCCAGGCCGACCCACCCCGCGCCACCACCTCCCCGCTGCTATCTCCCTCACGGAGACCGCGACCGCCACCGCCGTCGCCGTGACCAAGTCGGCCACGATCCCCGCCCCCTCCCGCAAGCCACCGCCCCCCCCCCTCCTTAAAAGCTGACCCGGGGCCCCCCTCGGGCCCCAAGCCGGAGCCGCCGCCGCCGCCGCAAGCCGCCCGCCCCGCCGCCGTGTGCCGCCGCCGTCGCCGCCACCCACGCTTCCCGCCGCCGCCGCCGGAGCCCCGCCGCCCCACCGGACCTAGCCGGAGCCTGACAAGGTAGCCACCCGCCGCCGCCCCGGTTTTCTAATAAAAACGATTCGTTTTTTTAGAAAATCCTAGGTTTTTATTTTTTTAGATTGTTTTTTAGTTTTTTTTTGGTTTACTTATTTAGCAAGCGTTCGCTCGTTCGTTTATTTTAACGGACGAGTTCGTCGTTTAGTTTCAGTTAACGAACGTCCGTTCGTTAAACTGTTCGTCAGTTTTTCTTTTTCTCGGATTTTCCGCGATTATTCCAGATCGCGATTTCTGATCCGATTTTCGTTTTAGTTTTTCTTTTCGCTCGTTTATCGGAATCAGGCGATTCAAGCGCCTAGAGTTTCGTCTCGAAACCCTCTTTCTGTTTAACCAACTCAAACAAGTTTTTTCTACTGTAAATTTGACTTAGATCCAGATTAGTTAACGAAGCTTGTTTCTTTTGCCCTTTGAGTTTCGTTGCTTCGTTTGTTTTGATTCTTTTTGCAGACCGGAGTTTTTAAGTTGAACTTTCTGGTTAGCTCCCTTATTTGAGTTTTACCTGTGCATTAGATGAGTACTTATTGTATGTTTGTTTGCTTTTTTTGTGATAGAGTACCCGGAGTGTGTCGCTTGCTACTTCGAACCTCTAGGTTTCACGGATCATCAGCAAGGCAAGTAACACTTTGATAATACCTCTTTACTACCCAGTTTTATTGCATTAGGTAAATCCTCAAACAATTGCATGATTAGGATCTGATTAATATGTGGATTTTGGGAAGTAGATGAGGTAGTACCTATAACCTGTTATGTTATCAAACCCTTGGGAGTTACTTCTACGTTTTCTTATTGCCATGCCATGCCATGCTAGTAGACGTGGATTGGGTGAGTGTATCCATGACAGATGTGAGATTTTTATTTAATGATTTATTTAAGGTGGCAACTTTAACACACATCTGGGTGGATTGAGGCACCTGGGTATTCCAGCGATTGCCTGTTTCTTTTTATGGACCGCCACCCAAGCTCAAAGGGATCATGAGATTATTCATGCTAGAAATTTCCATGTGCAGCCACAAGCTACTATGGGTTCTAGCATAGTTGATTAAGTCGTGCGAACTCTTACAGTGGTAGACTAGCAGATGTAGGGGAAAGTAGGTGTAACTGTCTTCCCGGTCGTAAGGTGCTAGCGCTTCTGAAAAATTATGTCTCGGTCATCCGTTTCTCAAACGCCTTGTAGTGCGAGAAATCTAACGGAGGAGATCGAGTCTTGTGGGGAAAAGTGCACAAACCTCTACAGAGTGTATAAACTAATCATGGTTAGCCGTGTCCCCAGTTATGGACATTTTGAGTATCTAGTACTTGGATTATCATGTGAATCTCATCATGTTACTTTAATTTAATTTGTTGGGTTTAATTGATAATGCTTAATTGGGATTGAGAGGATGTCTATCTTCTCAATGCTTAACAACCACCATGATAGTTAAATAAAATTTATTCCTTTGAAGTAGGGAAAAATTGGCTTTATGCAAAACTGTAACCTTAGAGCTTTCCACCAGCCATATATGCATGTAGTATAGCATATTTCTGTTCATTACTCTCTATGTGGTACATTGCCAGCATATTCCATGTGCTGGCCTATTTTCGGGCTGCAACGTTCATGTTGCGGACTTTTCAGACGACGAGTAAGGTGCTTTTAGGTCGTGGTTCTATACTCAGTGATGCCGTTGGATTTGATGGACTCACTTATGTTCCAAGCCTTCCGTTGTTATCAGCATTAGATGGCCTTAAGCCATATTTATTGTAATAAGTTCTCCTTTGGAGACATTCGATGTAATAAGTGTGTGATTGCTACTCTGTTATGAATCGTTCGAGTACTATGCGTGTCAGCATTACTGATCCAGGGATGACACTGAAGCACAGAGATCAGAATGTTTGAGGTCTGGTTGCTATAGGGGTCTCCATGGAAAGCCGGAAGCTTAAGCAATATTTCCAGGGTCACCCTATCACTGTGGTCAGTTCTGCTCCTTTAGGAGATATCATCTAAAATAGAGAGGCCACAGGACGAGTCGCCAAGTGGGACATTGAACTTGGGCCTCATGGTTTAAAGTATGTACCATGCACGGCTATCAAGTCTCAAGCACTGGTGGATTTCATCAACGATTGGACAGAACTACATATGCCATAAGAGAAGCTAGACAACACGTATTGGACTATTCACTTTGATGGGTCCAGGCAATTGGAGGGCTCGGGGACTGGAGTTGTTTTAGCTTCCCCTCGAGGTGACAGATTTTGTTATGTGCTACAGTTGATGTTTCCCTGTACTAACAATGCAACTAAGTATGAGGCCTTACTCCATGGTCTTCGGATGGCTAAGGAGATGAGCTTAAGCCGGGTAAGGTGTTTTGGCGACTCAGATTTGGTGGCTCAATAAGTATCAGGGAAGTGGGATTCCAAGGATCCTCTCATGGCGGCTTATTGCCGTGAAGTTGATGCCATTGCTGGACATTTCAAGGGTTACCGGGTGGAGCACATTGACCGCAGAAAGAACAAGGCGGCTGATGCCTTGAGCCGGCTGGGCTCTCAGCATAAGCCGGTGCCGCCTAACACTTTCTTGGATATTCTGCATAACCCTTCTGTCAAGTTACCTACAGAGGAAGACTTGGCTATTCCTGACCCAGAAGCACACTTGGTGGCGGTTCTTCACGTCATCCGAGATTGGACAGTGCCATATCTGGCTTACATGACCCGGGCCGACTTGCCTAAGGATGAAACCTTGGCCAGGCAGATAACCCGGCGGTCTAAGTCAATGACAATTGCCAATGGCGAGTTGCATCATCGCAGTGTCACTAGGGCGTTTCAGCGTTGTGTCTCTCCTGAAGAAGGCCAAGAAATTCTACATGAGATTAATGAAGGGGATTGTGGCCATCATGCCAGGTCAAAATCCCTTGTGGCCAAGGCTTTCTGTCATGGATTTTATTGGCTGACGGCTCATGTTGATGCAGAGGACCTGGTCAGTAAATGCGATGGTTGTCAGAAGTTCTCAAGACGTGCTCATGTGCCGGCTCAAGAGTTGAAGATAATTCCAATTACTTGGCCGTTTGCAGTCTGGGGGCTTGACATGGTTGGGCCTTTCAAAAGGTCCAAAGATAAAAAGACCCACCTTTTGGTGGCAGTTGATAAATTTACAAAGTGGGTTGAGGCAGAGCCAGTTAGTAAGTGTGATGCAGCTACGGCGGTTCAGTTCATGAATAAGGTGGTATTTCGCTTTGGCTTTCCACATAGCATTATAACTGACAATGGCACTAACCTGTCTAAAGGCGCCATGTAAGAATTTTGTTAACGTGAGCATATTCGGCTTGATGTTTCATCCAACGGTCAAGCTGAGAGAGCCAATCAGGAGATCTTGAAAGGCATCAATCCCCAGCTTTTTGTCCCCTTGCAGCGGACGCCGGTTTGTTGGGTTGAGGAGTTACCCTCTGTGATATGGAGCATCAATACTACTCCCAATAGGTCTACGGGTTATACACCTTTCTTCATGGTTTACGGAGCTGAGGTGGTTCTCCCTAGTGACATCCGTCATGACTCGCCCGGTGTGGCGGCTTATGTTGAGGCGGACAATCAACAGGCGCGTCAGGATGCCCTTGACCTGTTAGATGAAAAGCGTGACTTGGCAGCAGCTCGCTCGGTGATTTACCAACAGGACCCGCGTCGCTATCACAGCCGTCGGGTTAAGTCCAGAACCTTTCAAGAAGGTGATTTTGTGCTCCGGCTCATCCAGGATCAAACTGACGCACACAAGTTATCCCCACCTTGGGAAGGGCCCTTTGTGGTCAGCAAGAACTTGAACAACGGGTCATACTGCCTTATCGATGTTCGAGAGCACAAAGACTCACGTAAGTCGGAGGAGGAGACCCGCCGGCCGTGGAATATCGCTCATCTTCGGCCTTACTACACTTGAGCCACCGGCTCTCACGATGTACATATTTTGACGATGTATATATTATGATAAATAATAAAGTAGGACCTCTGTCCTTTTTTCATCCTCAAAGGTAACATGTCATTGTTATTATCATTGTCATCTCACATGATCACTTGGGGGCTGATCATATTCGAATCTAGCTTGACCCGTTTGATCCGGCTTATGATCGTATTCGAATCTAGCCGTTAAACCTTATGATCAATAGGGGGCTTCCTGTTCAAACATAGGTCGTATTCGAACCAAAGAGAACATAGCTGTCGGTACCCTTTTGACTGGCACACCGCCGAGCTCACTGGGGGGCTTCTTGATCATATTCGAATCATAGCTCAACCCCTTTTGGGAACCAACTTTGATCTTATTCGAATCAAAGTCGTTAAAAAAATCTCAAGGTCATTAGGGGGCTTCATGTTCAAACATAGGTCGTATTCGAACCAAAGAGAACATAGCTGTCGGTACCCTCTTGATCGGTGCAACGCCAAAGCCACTGGGGGCTACATGATCGTATTCGAATCTTAGCTTAACCCCTTGAAAGGTTTACTGATCGTATTCGAATCAGAAGCCTTAACTTTTCTATACTCTATTTGGTTTAAGTTTTCTTTGAAAGCAGCCTTTATTTGACTTGAGACTTTTTTGAGGTTTAAAAAGTACAAGTGTGGTTAATTTTAAACCCGGCTTGATATTGGTTGATAAGTCGCCAGTATATGAGAATCATTATACCTTTGGAAATATTGGTTTCCGAAGATTGGGTTATCACTCTTACTGTCCGAGTCATATAAGCCGGCAGTGCAAATTCAAAAAGGTCATAGGTATAAGATTATAGTTGTGTTTCAACATTATATGTTATAACAGGCTTATCTGTGATTCTTTTTCTATTTTAAAAATATCAAGTTATTATGACCCGCCTTACGGTTAAGCTGCCAAGGGATCTTGTGATCTATTTCTATGTGCAGGATAGTTAGAAGACTTGGTCAAAGCATAAGATAAACAGATGAAAAGTATAACACAGGTGGATATAACATGGTGGCTTACTAGTACTAAGCACCAAAAACATACATGATGGCATGGCCAAATCAAAGTTATTTCTGTTCTGTTACATGACTCCCCGAGTCCAAATGATTCATATTGTTTTTCAGCACACCATAGGAATGAGCCGCCACGGCAGATTAACTCTCATGTTGTCTTGAAGCGTCCGGGTTAGCCCTCTCCGCTTCTGCGCGTTGTTCCCTTTCCTGGAAAGTTGATGATGACCAGTCAATGTTGTGCAAAGCTTCAAATTCAGATTCATCATCAACTAGTCCGGCTGGGTCAACTTCAGGGGCGAAGGTATGCCTACAGAGTGGGGGGATCAGACTGGTCACTTTATAGTGAGGCGTTGGAATTCTCCGATTCTCTGCGTCATAACCGCCTGGTACTTGGTGAGATCCACTTCGTCAGCTATCAGGGTGGCCACGGGGTGTACCTCCTTCACACAAGTGGCAAATTCTTCCTGTTCAAAAGAAGTACCATCCTCCTTCAGGCTTGGATAACCAATAGAGATGTCGGCCGGGTCTAACTCTGGTAGCCAAGCTTTGGCCTGGCTTAAAGCATTCACCGCTCCGGCTCTCGCAGCGGAACTATTGGGGTAGCACATAAATCTTCTTTAGTACATCCGCCAAGAGGGTAGGCACTTCATTTGACAAAGCCACTATGGCTAAGGCACGCTGAGATCCGGTGTACAATTGTTCTACCAGCGTATAAACCGCCTTCAGCTTGATCAGCATATCTTGGTTCAGATTTGAACCCCTGGGGCCTGCATAAACATTGTCAGGTGAGTCGGTTCCAATTTGTATGATCACTTGAAAGGTTCAAGAATTTAACACTTGCAGGGCAACTTACCAAAGATCGCTAAGACCATCTGAGAGACATGGCGTTTTAACCCGGATAATTCACCGGTTGCTTCTTCAAGAGCCGCCTCTGCTTTCTCAGCTCGATTAATAAACGCAATTTTTTTGTCAGCCCAGGCCTTTTTCTCCATTTCAAATCCTTTCTTCAGCTTTTCTTCTTCAGAACTCTGAATTTAAACTTGGAGTCAGCTCTTTGGGTTTCCGTCTCTTGGGCCTGAAGGCAGTTCTTCAGATCAGACACTTCTGATTCAAGTTGACTCATGGCGGCCTATTCAAATACCGGGTCAAGAATCAGGACAAACATGATGCAATATTAAGTCCCAAGCCTTTTGCAAGCAACAAAACTTGGCACTTGGGGGATAATGTCTATCGAAGAATTTTACTTAACGTGGCAGTTCATGACAGTAAGTCCCAAGCACTTTGCAAGCAAGAGTACTTGGCACTTGGGGGCTAATGCATATTGCCGTTTAAAAGTTTCAAATGTTTTATTCAATACAACCATATGAAGGACCGGTTCAACCATACTGGTTAAGCCGCCCGTTGGGGACTACGGAGTAAGCCGGATTTCTTACATATCTTGTCCATATATGTTACTAATGTCACTAAATTTGTTTCTAAAGTATACAGCGTATTCATCATAAGCAATAGACTTGGGGGCTGGCATATTGAAGATAAGTAAGTACAGAGAAAGGGTTGTACCTCAAATTTCTGGTGCATCTGCTTCACCATGTTAATTTCAATGTCACGGCTGCTGTGCACTTGACTCATATAGCCAGAAAAGACCTCTTCAATACTCAGGTGAGTATAGTCAGTGACATCAAGTTTGACCCGGCGGTGTTCCAGAAGCTCTTCCTTGGTGGAGAACTTGGCCAGCACGGTTGGCCTTCCCGGCTCAACAAAGCCGGTTCTGGTGATCTCGACATCAGTATTTTGAGGATCTTCCGTCCTGACCGGGCTAGGAGCTTCCGAGTTTTCTGAGCCATCAACGGCTCGCTCAGCAGGCGGGTCAGCAATTGGAGTTGGTATATCTTGAGCCGGTTCAGGTGGCGGCTCATGAGTTGACGATTCAGGCACGGCTGTTCCAAGTACTGGCTCGGTCACGGCCGTGTCTTCAGCCGGCTTGTTCTTCTTGACCCTTTTGCTGGGCTTGGCTTGTCCACTGCATAAAATCAAAAGGTCAGTGCAAATGCAATGAATTGAAATGAATACAGGATAAGCAGGTTATCATTACCCTGGTGCGGTCTTGAAAGTCGGTAGATTGGACTGCATTGAGTCGCCGGAGGAAGGGGAAGTTTCCTGATAATCCGAGTCAGAAGAATTGAGTGGTTGACGAGTGAGACCTGCCAAAGGATAAAAGAGATTTAAATCAGAGGTGACCTCGTTCCGGCGCTTCTTTGGGGTGTTTGGCAAGCCGGAGGAGAGTTTCACATCCTTGTTAGTCCGGGACTGCCTCCGGCTCTCATGAATCTATCACTTCAAAAGAAATTGAGGATCTTGATAAGCTAAGGGATGTGAAAATCTTACTTTCTGGGTTACTCTGTGGATTTTCTGTCTTGGCAAAGGCTCGAAGTCGGAGGAAATGATAGTTACCTCTTCAGCCTTGTTATGGCTTGCTCATGTGTCCTCCTGCTGATAATCAGTATCAATAAGATGGCTAAAAAAGGAGCCAAGAAATCAAGGCCTACCTCCAACTCAGAAGAATCTTCTAGACGAAGCAAGTCAGAGGCGGTGGCTTTCTTGCCCTTCTTCTTGGCAGCCTCTTTCCTGGTGGCTTTCTTCTCCTTCCTGGTTTTCGTTGCAGCCTCATGGTCATATTTGACCTTCCAGAATTTATCACCCGCCTTTGAGAGTTAGCAGACGTATGAGTATGGGTGAAACATCGAAAAATCAAAGTAATTTGTTCATATGGGCGGCTTACCTTTGGAGCCGGGTTAGCTTCGCAGAAGGGGGCTAGGCCCACCTTACCACAATCTGCTAGGCTCTCGTTCAAAAGGGACTTCGTCATATCATTGATGACATCTTTAGGTAAGTCTTCAGGGCTGTGCCGCAGAGGGTCATCCTTTTTGCCTGTGTAGGTGCACATCAAGCCGGGGCGGCGGCTCAATGGAATGACCCGCCAGGCGAGCCAAACCCGTACTAAGTCGATGCCAGTTAACCCGTTCCCCAGAAGAGCTTTGATCTTAGCTAAAGTGGGGGCGAGTGTTTTGCGTTCGGCGGCTGTAATCTTGTCAGGAAGCTGGTGGTTGGGCCCAAGACTTAAAGCACGAAAACTGGGCAGAGGGTTCTCACCAGCCGGAGAGGTGTCTTGGCAGTAAAACCATGTCTGATTCCAGTCTTTGGGATGACTCGGTGGGTTGGCATAAGGAAAGATTACGTCCCTACGACGCTGGATCGAGACACCACCAAGTTCTAAGCTCTGGCCATTGGCGCACTCATTCTGGCGGTTCAAGTAGAATAGCTCTCTGAAGAGTAAAATGTTGGGTTCTTCTCCAAGATATACTTCACGGAATACTTGGAAGTTGAAGATGTTAGACACGGAATTGGGTCTGATGTCTTATGTACGAAAGTCAAAGAAGTGCAACACATCTCTGAAGAATTTTGAGCCGGTGGAGAGAAACCCCGGTTCATGTGATCCGTGAAAACAATAACCTCTCATGTTTTGGGCTGAGGAAATTCCTCCTCCGGGTTAGGAGCACGATAGGACATGATTTCCTTCTTCGGTAGATAGTCGGTCTTCACAAAGTTGTCAAGTGTGCTGTCTGTGACAATGGATTTGACCCAGTTGCAGGAAGTGGGTGCTTTTGGTGCCATTGTGATGAAATCCTAAGATCGAGTAAAAAGTACCAGTTCAAATTTAAGCCACAGAGGAAAAAACATTACGGTGCATATTCAAGATGGCGGCTTATGAAGGGGCCTAATGGTATAAGGATAATTATGTCAAGATTATTTAAGCCGCCATAGGCTCTATAAGCCGTTAAAGCTATTTAAACCGCCATGGGTGGTCAAGGTTATCAATTGAGCGTTGCTTCTTTAAAGCCGGGGATAAGAGTCGCCATGGCTAGATGGATCTAACAAGTACATATTCTTTCCTAAGTGTTGCATAAACAAGTTTCACAAACTGCACCTATTATTTTGGATCAAATGGTTGTTCAGAAAAGAAAAATTTCTAGACCTAAAAACATGGTACAGAGGAGTTCATGCGTTCTAATGAGGATTCTTTACAAAGAAACAGGATCTGGTAGTGCCTAAAATGGATGCAAAACAGCTACCGCATGAGATCTATGCTATTGTTAGATCAAAAGAAACCACGGCAGAAGAAACACGAAGAACTGAGATGAACTACGAATTGTATAGAGGAACTCGCTAACCCTAGCATGGATCTAAGATGCGGAAAGGGGAAAACTTACAATGGTAGATCTGTTGCGGAGGGGCGCCGTTGTTCTCTGGACGGATTCAGGTTGAGGCAGCGGCCAAAGTCGACGCAGACGAAGGTGCGCTGCGGCGGCGGCGGAGCTCGAGTGACAGTAGGGGGCGAGAGGAAGAAGACGAGGAAGGGGAAGAATGAAGAAAGACCTGGTCGGGTCTATTTATAAGGAAGGACCACAAAAAGAGCGCGAAAAACGAGGAGGCTGAAAACATAAGTTATCCAACTACAAGGACGCCTCGATTTTCAGGATGGTCATCAAGATAAAGATCCGTTGGCATACATTGAACAAAACGTGAATTTATGGCAGGTGACATCATGGCGGGTTACCACCAATCTAGAGGATGACGTCATGGCGGGTTACGAAAATTTCATAAGTAAAGAGCAGAAGATTTTTTCTTAAGTGTTGAAGATTGACATGAACCAGTCCAAATCAATCTAGGGCCTAATGTTGGGGATATAACTATTGGTATGACCCGCCCAGGAGGGGCCAGGTTATACCTACAAGTATTCTTGATGCCCAAGACCAAGGTTGAAGATGGCGGTTTAGTTAAGGGCCCAAAGCCCAGAGTCGACTTAAGGCCCGTAGTGATAAACCGCCATATGTACGTGACTTGTATTGTAAGGCAAGAATAGTTAAGAGACCGATACGGACACTATTTATGAGCCGGCCGGGACTCTGTGAGCCGCTGGGCATCGACCTCTGTATATAAAGGGACGACTCGGCGGCGGTTCAGGGAAAGTAACATCAGATCGAGAGCTAGGTCAAGCGATTCCGCTCCCTACTTATCGAGTCATAAGCAATCCCACTCAAAACTGGATCGTAGGCTTTTACCTTCACCATAAGGGGCTGAACCAGTATAAACATCGCGTCCTTTGTCCCAATTAACCCCTTTAAGCTTCCTAGTTGTGATGGCTCCACGACTAAGTCCTTTCACTAGGACATCTGACGTGACAATTCCACGACATAGGATCTTTCATTATTTGCCCCTAATTTGTATGCATTGAAGATATTGTAATCTATCATAATATGGTCAATAAATACATAGATATTGTGTATCTATGTCTCATTCTCTAGATAAAAAGTTCGATGCATAAACAATTGATGAGGTCAGATGTGCAAGTCGGTAGTGTCAATGATAAGTCAAATCACTTATCGACTTGTACCTCCTTTCGACATCAAAGTGGGCCCCTCAAAGCCCACACCCCACCGACACCAAAAGGATCGCCACCCCCTCGGGGGAGGTTACCATTATACGGTGTACAATGAACCAAGAAACTCTCTACAAATAAGGAAAAAAGACCTAATCTTGTTATAAACCAACATGAGGTTTGACTCCTATCCGCGCACGCCCCACACACTGACATGGAAGCATTCTTTAACCTATGTTATACAAGGGGTACCAGGGACATCATAGAGGGGGACCTATACCTCGCCATATAGCAATACCATAAAAGGATTCCATCACTTAACACTCGAATCTCCACCATCATCAGGACTCACCGACTATCACTACTTGTCAAGTCCTTTCTCTGACATTGTAATCTCTTGTATTCTCACATATGTAAGGAAAGCGCAATGTAAGAAGTAGAAATTTTGCCCTCATTGGTGGGCAAACCTGGGTAAATTGTGCCTTTGTGATTTGTATCCAAGGCCCCCTAGTCTCATGACGTGATATCGACTTGACTAAGAATTCCACACACTTCCCCTTGTACCACTGTTATCATCGGGTGAAAAGTCCTTTGAAAACTGTAACTTTTGGATTGACTTACAAACTGTTATGCATAGTGTAGGTCAAACTTAAAACAAAAACAAGGATTTGAAAATTTTCCTTCTGTATATGTTACAAGTGATAATGTTTATCAAGTACAAAGCAAGCATTTTTATGCAGACTTCATACCAAAGCAATGAATATACGCATTTCATGTTGGATTGAGTTGAATTATGCTAATTCAAGACCAAGTACAATGGCCGCATTAGCTGAAAATTATTTGTTGAACCTAAGAACATGCATGGAAGATATGCTTGGCGACGGAAAACCTGTAAAATATCAATATAATAGTTCTAGGGCAAATAGTTCATAGATATTTTCCATACTCTAGATTTTTTCGAAGAAAAATTATAATAAACATGAATGGCAATATATATTTGCAATTCATTTAAATGGCACAAATTGATTTATGAAAACTTATGTGCTTGCTTATTCTTCTCATTTTTCTTTAATATGGGAAATTTGGTTAAACCAAAACCAAAATAAAAAGAGATAATGTCCTTTAAAGAAAAGAAAAACTATGTCACACTCTTCATAAATATTTTTTGGATTCAACTAAACTATATTTTTCATGGTCGGAGTTAACATAACATAAGAAATATATTTGATTTTAATATTTAATTCTATCATTATGTATTTCTTGATTATTAAAAACTATAGTTAAAGTTACATGTTGAATAGATAAGGTGTGTATCAATAAGTAATAAAGTTTAGCCTAACCTAAGCTTTTGGGTACCAATCTAAGGTTTTCTATTGAGGGGAACCAGAATTCATGGCTACCGGGAATACCGTGAGATTTTGAATTCAAAATTTTCAAGAACATAATAGATAGGTGTTGAACTCAATGTGGTCACAATTAACTCTCTAGCACAGTGGTAGCTGAACTTTTGTGTGCCTAGTGTACTGTAGTAGGTAACAGGTTCAATCCCCAGTCACGCAGCTTTCCTTCTTCACATTTCGTCAACTTAATACTAGAAATTTGCAATAAATTGAGGACTAGGAACTCGAACGCCTGAGTTGAACACCTGACCTGATGTTGCAAAGCATCAAGCTTCACCACTACAGCACCACATGGTAGCACGTTTGTAGAGAGATGATACAATACTTAGCCTACAGTTTCAGCATTCAAATTCATTTTTTTAAATTCAATTTTTGTTGCTCGGGATGCCCAGTTACCGAGGGGTGGCGATAATCACGGATACCGCCCGGTATCCTTTTTTCCTGTAGGTGCCCAAACCATGGTCTAACATCCAACATCTAAGTTTAAGATTGCAAATGAGTCGGTAACTTAAGCTAGAAGTCAATCTCGGTTTGAAGTGGTGTTGAGTTGATCTCGGGCCACTTTCAAGTTACATACACATAATTCAAAAAATCATAAGCAACTAGTTCCGCGACCAATCATGTGCATGAACAAAGGCGGAAGTGTTTTTACCCTGCCAGTCTGTGTATGTGATCTACAAAATTATCTGTAAATGCCTGGTCACTAGATTGTGGCCTATGCTAGACGGTATGGTTTCTTCGACTTAAAGTGCACTCATTCCTAGAAGTTTGATTACCGATAATGCTCTTGTTGCATCCGAGTGCTTGCATTCTATGAATTTTCTGAATGATACATGGCCGAGTTTGTGCGTACAAACTAGATATGGCTAAGGCGCATGACGGGGTTGATTGGTACTTCTTGAAGGGTATATTTGTTGCATCTAGTTTCTCGAATATATGGATTAAGTGGAAGATCGAGTGTGTTACATCCGCGACATATTCTCTAAGATGTAGTCGGCAACTTCTTGAATGTTCTTATTGTCTCGTGGTATTAGACAAGGTCATCCTCTCTGGTCTTATCAGTTTTTACTAGTAGATGATGCTCTTGCTTGTTTTACACGATGCCATTTCAAAAGGTATAGTCTCGGAATTTATAATTTTTACACAAGCATCCAAGGTTTCACACTTGCCTTTTGCAGATGATTCCAATGTATTTTAAAAGCTTCTATTGATCATTTTTTTAGAAAAGGAGAATTACCTCCGGCCTCTGCATCAGTCGATGCATGCAGTCATATTATTTGAAAGCGTAACAAAGTCTTACAATCCAAGGAAGCTCAAAATCTGAGCAAAAAAGGGAAAATAAGTCTGTAAAGCGCCACAACCGGCAAGAAAACGCCACATCCGGCGATAAAGAACAGGCTACGATACCTGCACACCTAACCTATTATTAGCTCGCCATTCAAATCGGTTGAAGATAACCCGTGCTACCATCTCCCAGCAGTTGCACCCAATAACCATAAGCTCCATGTAGTCCGCATGAGTGAGTAACGACCACATACAGATCCAGGTTGTAGCTCTGTAGATAACCTGCAAAAAATTAGTGAATTTTGCCCCATTAAAAATCATATCATTTCTAGTGTTTCATATAGCCCAGAATAATGCACATATCCCTATCCAAATAAGTTTAGCTATGTGTATGTCTACTCCATTAAGACATGCCCCAAATAACGTGTTTATGCTTATTGGAGGATGAATGTTAAAAGCTATATGAATTGATCGCCATAACAATTTTGCAAGTGGACACTCAAGAAAGAAGTGATTCATCGTTTCATTTTGATCACAAAAACAACACCTGAGGTTACCAACCCAATTCCTTTTCATCAGATTATCTTTGATCAAGATGACTCCTTTGTGGATGAACCACACAAAGATCTTGATGCGGAGTGGGAATTTAATCTTACATTTGTGCAAATACCTCGATGATGACCCAAAAGTATAGGGGATCAATAGTCCTTTCGATAAGTAAGAGTGTCGAACCCAACGAGGAGCAGAAGAAAATGACAAGCGGTTTTCAGTAAGGTAATGTCTGCAAGCACTGAAATTATAAGTAACGAGTAGTTTGATAGCAAGATAATTTGTAACGAGCAAGTAACTTTAATGGTAAAGAAAGTGCAGCAAGATAGCCCAATCCTTTTGAGGCAAAGGACAAGCCAAAACAGTCTCTTGTGATAAGCAAAGTGTTCTTGAGGGCACACGGGAATTTCATCTAGTCACTTTCATCATGTTGGTTTGATTTGTGTTCGCTACTTTGATGATTTGATATGTGGGTGGACCGGTGCTTAGGTGTTGTTCTTACTTCAACTAACCTCCTACTTCTGATTAACCCCCTCAAGCATCCGCAACTACGAGAAAAGTATTAAGAATAAATTTTAACCATAGCATTAAACTTTTGGATCCAAATCAGTCCCTTACGGAATAACGCATAAACTAGGGTTTAAGTTTCTATCACTCTCGCAACCTATCATCTAATAACTACTCCAAAGTGCATCCCCTTAGGCCCAAATATGATGGAGTGTCATGTAGTCGACGTTCACATGGCACCACTAAGGGAATCACAACATACATACCATCAAAATATCAAACACATATAAAATTCACATGATTACTTGCAACAAGATTTCTCCCGTGACCTCAAGAACAAAAGTAACTACTCACAAATGATAATCATGCTCAAGATCATAGGGGTATTAAATAGCATAATGGATCTGAACATATAATCTTCCAACAAATAAACCATATAGTAATCAACTACAAGATGTAATCAACACTACTAGTCACCCACAAGCATCAATCTATAGTTTCGTTACAAAGATTGAACACAAGAGATGAACTAGGGTTTGAGAGGAGATGGTGCTGCTGAAGATATTGATGGAGATTGCCCTCCCCAAAATGGGAGAGTTGTTGGTGATGATGATGACGATGATTTTCCCCTCCAGTAGGGTAGTTCCCCTGGCAGAATCGCTCCATCGGACGGTAAAAGTGCTCCTGCCCAAGTTCCGCCTCGAGACGGCAGCGCTCCGTCCCGAAAGTCCTCCCCTTATTTTTTTCTAGGTCAAAATGACTTATATACCAGAAGATGGGCACCGGAGGTGGGCTGGGCTGAGCACAACCCACCAGGCTGCGCCTGGGGGGCCTGGCGCGCCCTGGTGTCTTGTGCTCAACAGGTGGCCCCCTCCGATAGTTATTTGCTCCATTATTTCTTATTTATTCCATAAAAATTCTTCGTGAAGTTTCAGCTCATTTGGAGTTGTGCAGAATAGGTGGCCTGACGTAGTTTTTTCAGGTTTAGATTTCCAGCTGCCGGAATTCTCCCTCTTTGTGTGAACCTTGCATATTATGCGAGAAAATGCATTAGAAATACTCCAAAAGGCATTATTATGCATAAAAATATTATAAATAACAGTAGGTAAACTTGATGCAATTATCACTCGACAATGGCCCGGAATCAATTAAGTCCAAATACATCGATTTCACAGAGAATAATCCATTCGTGGTTAACTTCCAGCTATTCTTATCCGCCTAGTCTGAGAGTTGAACATCCATCAACCAGGTGTAACCAAGCATTCCAACGTTCCCCTACAAGGGATCTTCTAAATTGGATATTAAGTGGTACCGAGTTTAATACTGTGGCAACATAATCCTCCTTACGTTGCACAATATTATGTAGGAAATGGTATTGTAAAGCCAGAGGTGTCTCTTCTAGCCATGTATCCTCCCATAATCTAGTAGTGATACCACTACCAATTAGAAACTTCACCCGCTGAAAGAAAGTTATTTTTGTCTTCATTAACCCCTTCCAAAAGGGTGAGTCCGTTCTGTGCACTGTTATGTTTGGCAAAAAGTGCAGTATTGAGGACCAAGTGGGCGCCATGGTGATTCTTGCGGTGGTTGATGATAGTTTTGAGGACAAATATTTGGGACACCCAGCTCCTAATGAGCGCATGAAGTCTGAGAAATTTCAATGTATAAAAAAAAATATGAAGCGCCTATTAATTAGATTGGATGGAGAGGTATCTTTCTGGTGCGGCCAAAGAGGGTTTTGATGAAATACATGCTTCAAGCCCAGACAAGAACTTATGGCTCTTGGGAAAAAGTACATCCGATTTTTTAGAAAAAAAATACAAATTGTAAGAAACTCAAAAATATCTAAAAAATTGCGAACAAAGTAGATTTATCGTTGCACTCGTATAAAATCTTTCGCGAAGAAACGACTTTCATGTTGCTGTGGACGTAAAAAAACAAATTTGTCACAATAAACGAGGTATTTTTCACGCTATATTCTCTGACAATTTTTCATTTTTGTCAGATTTTTTTGGAGAATATTTTTGTACGACAGAAACGACAACTAAAATTTGTTGGGAAAAAGTTTTAGAAGATTTTGACTTTTTCTGAACTTTTTCAAATAAAATCAGTTATCATGTGTAATTACCACCATGTTCCAAAGGGTTCCCTTCAAGCCCTCCCAACTTGCGCGATGTGGATTTTTATATGTCCTGTCGCTTTATGATCATTTTTTGGACACTTCTTTCGCGCGTTGCAAGGAAAGATATTACCCAAATGGTCATTCTTCACTATGTTACTTTATGACTTTTCATGCGACCACTCAAGGAAATATATTGCAAATGGTCATTTTTCGACACTTCTTTCCCGCGTTGTTCATCACCATCGTGGCATTGTGAATGATTTGAAACAATGGAAAAAAGGAATTATTTGGACATTGTATGATGGGAAGAATGCCAATGTTTGGTGGGACAATTGGGTTCCAAGGATGTCTGAGCTAAAAATTTCTGGTAAGAGGAATATATCAAGACTAAGTGGGTGTGCGATCTCCTTGTCCCCAACACTAGGAGAGGGAATTTGGATGTGGTTAGATATAGTTTTTATCCTCACGATGTTGAGGTTGTGTTGGGCCTACGTGTTCCTAACATCGTGGGCGATGATTTTGTTTCATGGCACTATGAGAATAATTGAGTTTTTTTTTAAGTTTGGACTTCGAAGTGCTTATAAATTGGTGCCACACGAGAATGTAACTTTTTTGGATTCTTTCCAATAGAGTGACATCGTGAATGGACCAGGGACCTTTGGAACCTCATTTGAAAAACTAATTTACCTCCTAATTCAGAGTTTTTGCTTCGCATGCAACTATGAACAGTCCCTGTTGAAAGTCCTTGCTGTTAAAAGAAATCTCATTGTCAATGTGTTATCATGAGATGGTTGGTGTCTATATGGTCATTGCCATAGTTTGCCCATTGCAGAGCTGGTCGCTTTTGTTTTCTTTTCTCGCCTACGCATAGCTTTGGTCATGACTTTGCTATTTGTTGGTTTGTTTTTGTGCGTGTGTTAGATGTTGATTGTGTGCATCCTAACCATGCACAGGCCGGGTGTGTGTGCCAATAAAATCCAACTTTATCGGAAAATATATAAGACATTTGACAGTCCAATTTACACTTCCAAAACATTTTATATTTAGAAACAGAGGTAGTACAGAGTTACAAACACTCCACTAGTCCCTGTACAGCACACCTTGGTTACACTTCACGACCCGCCCACTGTCACCAAAACTCCCACCAGAGAGGAAGAAGGCCAGCACCCACCATGACCAGATCCCTCATAGCAAGCACAATAGCAATATTTTCTTTATGAGACGAATAAAGTAGTTCGCCACGACCGGCGAGGGCAAGGCCGATGTGACTCGTTGGACGGGGACATATCCTATGCTCTCCCGATTGTAAAGACTCATCTCCATTCATGTGCTCCAAAGCACCTTCCTTCTGGTAAACGTTGACGTTGCCTGAGAAGACGAAAACCGCTGGACGCGAAACTCCTGCACTAGGTCTGTAATTGAGGTTACATAACGATAATTAGCTATACAACCTATTGTTGACTCGGTACGGAACTGCTAGCGTAATCCATTATTATCAAATTAACTCAATCTGAGAAACTCCAATGCAATTACGCTTGACGACTGTTATATAACGCTCGAGCATCTCCTTGGACCCGGCCATCTCCACACCGGACCAGGCGCACGCCATTGTTCGATCCACATCGCGCAGAAGCACAAAGTGCAGCTGACGTTGAGCAAACATACGTAGCAATGGCAGGCAAGATCACGGTCGGCACCTTCACCCTCCTCGCGGCGCAGCTCCTCATCCTCACGTCCACTCCAACGATGGCGATATCCATCCCGCCGGCTACCACAACTAGTACTACCGTGCCGTCGGCTCCCGCGACGGACGTGCCGGCTCTCCCGTTCCCGGGCGAGGGCGAGGTGGCCGAGGCCGCGGCTGACTGCTGGAAGGTGGTGCTGCAGGCGAAGAGCTGCGCAGTCGACATCCTCGAGTGGCTTGTATCCCCGGAGCTCGCCGGCCACGTGAGCCTGGCGTGCTGCAGCGTGCTGCAGAGGGTCGGCGACAGGTGCCTCCGCGATCTCTTTCCCGACTCTGCGGTCGGCAAGCTCTTCCCTCCCCTGGTCAGTCACTCGTGCGGGATCCCCTTAGGGACAACCCCCGGCCGACGCCAGTAATAATAGCCGGTCGTCGTCGTCCAGGCATGTCGCATCTCAAGGCATCCGCACATTCCGAACTTCTGTTGAGAATAATTCAGACTTTGTTTGAGAAAACAGGAATGAACCAGGCTCAGAGATTCATCTTATTTTCCTTACTCTTTTACAAAATAATTTCTTTTTATTTAGGATCGCACTAACTGCCACACGTGTTGCAGGAAGGGAGACGCACCACACGTCTCTAATGTAAACAGATTGCCACGTCATCGCATGCATGCATGCAGGAATCTTTTTAGATTTTCAGTTTTTAAAATGTTTTATCTCTTAAACGAAAAATCCGATTAAAAATCCGTTTTCACCATTAAATCCCTTGCGATGAGATCTTCGAAACTAGATCCCATGTTGATATGTTTTGATGAAAAAAAAATTGAATTAAAAGTTGCCATGTCTATTGCATATGAATTGCCATGATGTTTACACTGAAGTTGCCATGATATGTTTCAGCTATTTTCTTCTACATTTAAAAGTAAATTTTGACATTTATAAAACGGGGAATTAAGAAACTAGACTTGCCATGAATCATAAACTAAAATTGCCATGATACATGCACGTAAAATTGCCATGGTTTATACAAAAAATAATTTTCATGGTCAAAGTACTGGAGTTGTCATCATCAAAATACTAAAATTGCCATGATCTACAAACTAAAATTGTCACATGGCAACTTTAGTTTAAGCCCTATGGCAACTGCAGTGTAAACATCGTGGCAACTTCTGGCAAAAAAAAAATGTCGAAACATATCAACATGGAGTCTAGTTTTGAAGATCTCGTCGAGACGGATTTAATAGTGAAAACGGATTTTTAGTTCGCTTTTTATTTAGGAGATACAACATTTTTAAGCCGAAAACCAAAAAAAAAATTCTGCTGATGTCATCTATTCATAGGTGGCAAAATGAGTGATGATGGAGGCGTGTGGGCGATGTGCAAACGCCCACACATGTGGGCGTTAACATTTTTGTTTATTTAATAAACTTGGTAATTTTTAATATTAGGACTATCTTTTAAGGACCCTCTAACTAGCGAACGTTGGCTGCGAGGAGTTGGCATTTTGAACGATTCCGCTGGCAGTTTTAGTTGTGAGGAGGATGACAACCTCTTTAGAACCTGATCCAGTGGAGGCCAACGCCGGGCAGTACACTATAACGGCCCATCCCCACCTCTTTGCCGTCAGCTAGAAGACGTCAAAGAAATCACTACCTAACGGCTAACGGTCAACCCCCACACCTCTCCCACCCCCACACCTCTCTTTCTCTCTTCTCTCTCTCCGCCTTTCTCTCCTCCCCCGACCCCCACCGGACCCGCCGGCCGCCGCCCCCGCCCCCACCGCCCCTTACCCCCGCCGCCCTGGCCCGCCGCCTGCCGGCCACGTCGCCCCACCTAGGCCGCCCGTCGCCCTGCCCGGGCCACGTCGCTGCTGCTGCCCCCTCCCCTATGGCGACCGAGGGGGCAGGCCGCGGTGCCGCCTCCTCCCCTGCGACGGCCCTCCTCCACCACCCCCCTCCTCCACCGGCCCCCTCCTCCCCCCCAAGGTGAGCTCCTTTTCTCTGTTTTTTTATGTACTTTGCTATTTAGGTTTAGGTAGGTTTAGGTTTAGTTTAGATTTACATAATTAGAAGAACAAAGAAGAAAGATGGGAAAAAAGAAAATAAGAATAAGTAGAAGAAGAAGAGGAAGAAGAAGAAGAAGAAGAAGAAGAAGAAGAGGAGGAGGAGGAGGAGAAGAGGAGAAGAAGAAGAGGAAAAAGGAAAATAAGGAAGAAGAGGAAAAGAGGAAGAAGAAGAAGACGTTGACGGAACCCTGAATGACATCTATATAGGTTAGGGGTGCGTCAGCGTCGACGGAATCCTAAATGATAACTCTTTAGTTTAGGGGTTGTTGCGGGGAACGAGCAGCATGAATCTTTTTTTACAACTTGGGGGTGGCATCCTATTGTAAATATTTTGTTACGTTGATGAAAAAAGCAATAATGTTATGTTACTCATCTTTGGATTTAAATGTGCAGTTGTTTCGTAGATGCGAGGGTCTGGTGTTCGATGAGCTCTGCCCCTACGTTCGTGGGTGAGCACAAATGATATCTCCTCCTCCCCCTTCATTATTTGCTTTGTTCCGGTTTTCGTGCCGATGAAACCTGCTAGCTCCGGGTGTGTTCAATCATCAGTATGTGTCTCCCATTCGAAAGGGTTACAGTTATAAATATGCATGTATTTGCATATTTATAATCGTGATTCTTTTGAATTGTCCAATGTTATCCATTGACAGCCTGAGTATGTGTAGATTGGGTTCGGTTTCCCATATGCTCTGCTCCGGATTTGACGCATAATTTCACCAGTGCCTCTCTGTTGTTCTCCGGGTACACATCCTCTTTGTTTATTGTCAAGACGTGTATCAGGAGAATAGCGAGGAGGTGCTGCCGAAATTTTGTGTCGAATCCGGAGCAGAGCATGGGAAAACGAACCCAATCTACATATATTCGGGTGGGATTAGGCCATATCTTTACCTATTAGAGTGTAGGTTGCATGGATATTATAAAATTGACAAACTAGATTAAGTGGTGAATATACATGTTGAATTATATATATATATATATATATATATATATATATATATATATATGATGAGGATATCAATACCATTGTTACACCCACAGCCCCTGCTGTTATACATACTAGACCAATTACTAGAGCTCGCGTACGCCAACAAAATTACCAGGTATTTTCGTTTCTTGGTAATGATTCTAATGTTCATGAGAATATGATGCTGCCTAAATTGGATACATTTGTTTTGCTTACAAATGAAGGGCCTAGCTTGGAGAAGGATGAACATTGGAGCAAGAACAAGCATGGAGATGATGGCATGCGCAAGGGAAACAAGAACGGAGTTACAAGTGATGATTTCAGGACGTTGAAGCCATCATAATGAGTGCATGAAGCCTTGGACGAAATATACAAGATGCTACTTCATAACTTTCGTCCAGAGGCTATTCTAGGTGCTGCGTCACCTTATTATTGGGCCCTGCCCATGTATTTTCGAAATACTTGAGTATAGGCTGTTTTTAGAGTCCGTATGTGTGGGGAAACAAGAGATATGGTTGGTTTCGGACCCCTTCCCCAAGGGCCACGAAATTTCCCCCTCTTCCTCCATATATACAGCCCTTATGGCATCTTTAGACTTAGGGTTTTGTTTAGATTAAAGTTTACCATAGCTGCAACTTCGCGTACTTCGTTTGTGTTCAACGACCAGACAAAGGCATCACAGAAGCCCACCTTCATTAATAAAGCTTTCCTCTGTTATTCGCAATATCAAGATTGCAATCTTAGTTTCTTGCTTGTTCTTCGTTTGCTTGCAGGAAATAGACCCTTGTGGTCAGGTTGATCGTGCTCCGGCGTGGTCAATTTAGTTTAGCGATTGCTAAGGCGTGACGTCCTCACACGTTCGTAGTCGGATCGTCAAAGTCAACTTCCACCAAAACGATAGCCACCATCTCATCGAAAGACGGGAAACCTTTGCCTCTATCAAGTGGTATGAGATTTCCAGGTTGCTCGGTTGGATTTTACAGTTTTTCATAGTTTAGATCGAGACTGTTCTTCATACCTACAGTCCATGAAAAAGCAAAAAAAATTAGGGTTAGTTCCTCATATCCGAACCAATATGAGCCTTTGCATAATCTTTTTAGTGTTTTGCTTTGTTGAATTTGCGGTTCCATCGTCATGTCAAGTTGCTGGTCTTAGCGTCTAGTCCTTTAGAGTTTCGAGTTCTGTTCACAGGTTGTCAGGTCACCGCTGCCATATATCACGACCGCATCATCATCATAGCCGCTGCCATATACCACCATCACATATTCATCGCCAAACCGAGTCCATATACGCCACCACATATCCGCCGCCATCACGCCAATCCGAGTCCACCTGCAACATATATCTGCCACCAGTCCGAATTCCACCAGATTCATCTCCGCCACTAGTCTGAGTTTCACCATATTCATCTCCGCCACCAGTCCTAGTCCGAGTGCAGTATCTTGTTACTCTGTTTTGGATTTTGGGATCACGCCATACTCCGAGTCGTGACAGAGTAGGACTCCCGAATTGTCGTGCTACCCGCAGAAGAAAAATAGTTCCAGTTTCAAAAAAAAACTAAGTCTGGAAAATTCTGGCTAGGCAGTTTCTAGATTATTTGTAGACTTTTCCGGAAAAAAAAGTTTGCGGAGCAAAACAAAAGTGGGAAAAAAGTGCAAAAACAAAGTGAAAAAGAAGTGAAAAAAAAGAGAAAACCTATTTCACAGGGGCAAACCTACCAATTTGGTTTTTGACCGGTGAAATAGGATGGTGATGTCGAGTGGCTTGTTTCCTGTTTAAATACCGAAGCACTTAAACACCATTTCACGGGGCAAACCTACCAATTTATATTTGAATGATTTCCTTAGTGGTATTACACAAGTGTAATGATTACCCAACGGACGCCATCACATCTCCGTTAAAGAATAAGCAATTTGTGGAACTGCATATTCTTTTAAAAGTTAAGATATTCTTGTGATATCAATGTACTAAAAAAGTAACTTTGATAAGGGATAACCTTGCAATTGTAACTAGTAAGGATGTAAAACACTTAACACATATGGTGTTTGGCATGAGCTACTTCGTAACAAATAGCTTCATTCCAAAACGCTGGCACAAATGGAGCGGAGACCTAATGGCTCACCATTTTGGTAGTGTTTGATGAAGGTCAAATCTTGTTTTTTTCAATAGAGGTTCTTTGAATATTGCTAATGGAAAGCCTACTAGCTTATGTGAAGATATCTGACTAAGGGACACTCAGTTCACTCTTCTTCAATACCCGAGTTTTTATAATGTTGTGCAGGGGAAGGCATTAGTAGTTGGGGTGAGCCCTCAAAATATTCAGTTTCATCGACATTGTGGCTGCATTTAGTGCGAAGGTTGATGTCGGTCAACCTAACACAAGTCTTGATGTATTTTGATGCTTGTTAAATTCTAATGACGTTTGCATTGTCAAGTCCATGTATGCAGATTTAATTAACACATGTTTTCGGCTCAGAACATATTTGGGAAAGATTGCAGGGTAATACCCACTAAAGATAATCTGGCTAAATGTAGTTGGCACGGGTGCAAAAACTGTTATTTTTGTGATGAGGAGGAAACAATTCAACATCTTTTTACCTCATGTCATTTTGCCTTTTTTTTTATTTCATATAGTCTTTACTCTGCCACCACCGACTAGTATATTGAATTTATTGAGAAACTGGTTAGCCGACATTCACCCCAATATAAAGGGACACTTTCTTGTGAGATTTTGTGCCTTACTTTGGTCAATTTTTAATTGCCGCAATGATATTATTTTAACAGGACAAACCTTCAAATGTTTGCAGGTTGTTTTCAAGGCTACCATGTCAATTCGCGTATGGTCATTACTTTATGGGTGTTGTCATTTAGAGACGGTGGCACATGATTCGTTCAATCAATTTAGCTAGTAAGTCACTAAGACTGGTTATAATGAGGAGTATCATATACTAGTATCATGCATATGATACTAATGTATGATACTACATCCATAGTGCATAGTATTATAGATTAGTCTCATAGGTGGTCTTATTTATTGTCATGCATGACATATAGTAGCATAACATTTATTATGATACAGTATCTACATATGTTACTATAAGTCTCTCTCTTCTTTAATTGTTTGCCACATAAGCATATTTGCGAGTCCCAAGTGCATGATACCTCTTATGTTACCCCCACTACTTCTGTAGTCATTTATTTCTGGTATCGACCGGTTGCGGTCTTCTTATCCATCTTCAAGTTTTATTAAGTGGATATGCTTGTGTGCATCACAGTGATACAGATGTTGAAGATCAACCTTCTTTCCGGAATAGAAATATGACGAGCCGATCAAGGATCTAATTTTTTATTGTAAATTTGCCCATCGTGGCCTCTAATTTATATCCTTCTTCGTAGTATGTCAAATATGTTTGATAATGTGCTGAGGTGTATGTAAGAGACACTCTATCTGTGGTGGGGTCCGCTCTTTGGTAATAAAAAAAGGGTGCTATGACAAATAGTATGGCCCTTAAAATACACTATTAGCATGCTATATTGTGCTATTAAGAAGACAATGTACATTGATTTATTTAGCGAGACATGGCTCAAAACATGAACGCTATAGCGCGCTATTTTTTTTCTCTTTTTTAAGTAATGATGTAGTTTTGACATAACTAACATTTTCTCCTCACTGCAAGTTGTACACTAATGTACCATAAGCTTTGTACCATCTTTGTGCTCCGGTGCTCCAGTGCGAAACGGAACACCGGTGTTTCACCGTGAGAAAAAAAAATATGATGACATTTTGAGGTAACATTTGGTGTTTATTTTATTTTTCCGCACATGCCAAAATATTTAATCTTTTTGCCTACGAATTTCTATGTAGCGTTTGGATGTGACAGAGAACACATAAATTTTTTGTTGAAATTTATTTGACATTTTGAAAAATATTTTCACCCATGCTCCTGTGCTCCGGGAGCACCAACGGATTTCCATGTACTCGTCAAAAAGGCCACAGACAGGAAAACAACCCTAGCAGCCAACGAAACATACGCGGGCACACATCAAAGCTCTAAACTGGCAGGGCCCATTGCGCCTCTGGGGTCCCCTCTTCATCAAACTAAACTAGACTTGTTGACCTTTAACTTGAACCGTTCACTGTTGAATTGACCGTTGACGTTTTCAAAAAGTGTTCACCAGTCTGATAAAAGTTAAGGAATTTGAGAAAATCGTGTATTTAAAAATATTCATGAATTTGAAAAAAATCACAAATTTGAGGAACAAAGTTCATGATTTTGTAAACAAATGTTCACATAAAAAATTCACGAATTTGAGAAAAAAGTTCACAAATTTGAAAAAGTTTATGAATTTGTTTTTGTGGAAAAGTTCACAATATTAAGAAAAACAGTTCGCAATTTCAAAATCAAAAATATAAATTCAAAATAGAAAAAATAACGAGAAATAAAAATTAAAAGAAAAAGACTAAAAACATCCTAAAAATGGATAGAAACAAAACATGTCAGAATAAAAAACAAGAAGACCAAGACTAGTGCTACATTACTAAATGGGTCATCCCGTTTCGGTTGGCGGTATGCGCCGCGTACCGTAGGATTCGGGATTGTTAGGATTTCTGGTGCCGTCGTCGCCATCTAAGAAATTTAGGTGCCCTCATCTCCGGCTGCCATCTTGGCACTGAGAAGTGGGGGACCTCGGATCTTCAAGACCTTCATGTCCTTCGTCATCGTCTAGTGATCACTATAGTTTTGTAAGAATGAATTTCCTCCAGTTCTTTTGACGGTGCCATAAGATTAGAGAGTTTTCTGTCCTCGTAGATCTGATGAGCTTCTGTTGTTGTGTCAAAACTTTTTTGTTGGTCTGGTTTTTTGTGTAGGAAATCTTTCATCGACACCATGGTGAAGATATAATGATTCGACGGCCTGCACTTTTAGTGGATCATCCCTGGCCCAAGTATGTTCATCGATCCCATCATTTTCAATGGGCGACTCAAGGCGCTGTCAAAAAACATTATTGGTAATGTTCATGCGGGTGAAGGAGTGACAACATCGTTGCTCCAGTCCAATTGCATCCTCTTTACTGAAGTATTTGAAGTATTTCTTCGAGTAGAGATTGACGACGTCACTACTAGAAAAAGGGTTGTTAGTCGCGCACCTGTTTTTGCTATTAATGGCGCACTACAGGTGCGCCACTATCAACACACCACTAGTAACAAATAGTAATGACGCACCTCTGGTGCGCCACAAGTGTCCCAGATGATAGTGGCGCACCACACTGTGCGCCATTACTATGTCCACTAGTGCGCCATTACTATGCCTCCCGGGGGGCATATTTACCTTGTGCTCTGGGTTACTAATGACACACTTCTAGATAATGCGCTACTGGTGTGTTTATTACAGTGCACCACTAAAGTGCAATGTGGTGCGCCACTACTATGATATCAGGAATTTTTTTTTTCTTTTCTGATATTTGCACAGGTTACAAAATACATTACTGCATAGAATGTAGACATCACAACATATAAACAGCAGATTTATCGAATACAATAGAAGATTAGTCTCCGAATACAATTCATCATATTAGTCTCCGAATTCAAAATACCGAACAAAGTTAGAACATTACAAGTCTCAAGACCGCGAGTAGCGAGTTTGTCCTCACATTACAAGTCGATATCGATCATCTAAACTACCATCACATAGAAGAGAGCTGCGGTCATCATGATGAGCATCACCGCGATGAAACTGGTCTTCATCCGGGTCCTCCAACGCTCCCTCCTCTCTCCCGCTAGATAGCGCGCGTATCTAGCTTCCGCCTCCGCCCTAGTGGTGTATCCTTTGTAACTGTTGCCGCTCAAACGGTGAACCTGTCTCCGACACTCCTCCCAGTCGTAGTAGACTCCGAGAACCTTACCCTTGTACACGACATACGACGGCATCTCTATGCACTAGATAAACAAAACGTTAGTAGCAATTCACACACAATACATAAGCAATATATAAGTATGCAACAAAAGGATCGAAAGAGAAAAGCAACACATTAATAGCACGATTCATGGTCCTACTAATAAATAGCATCGATTACATATAAGTTGAACGACTGTACAAACTAAAGAGACATACAAGTTCATTAAAGTTTAATTACAACATGAGCTAATCGATATTTCAGAACTACATAGCATCACTACTTTCGACTCGACACAGGGACCGGAGCGTGGATGAAGCCGCCGTATATCGTGATGGTCATGAAATCGCGGTCGTTGTCAGCCTGCATTTGTAGCGTTGTTTATATCTCACTGTTGGACGGTTGATATCTAAGGTAGAACTGCCCCGAGGTACGAAGGACATCTTGATGGATGATTTCCGCAAACTCCGACTGGATGCAAAAGAATTCTTGTCTGATGTCCGCGTCCTGGATTGCCGACAAGCGTGCGGCCCAATCTTTGAGATTATTTGGTAGCAGAAGGTGATTATGGTCCCGTACGATCACCCGCATGTGATGGAGGGCGTAGTAGGCATCCTTCTGACCTCCAGGCGGCTGCTTGACGCAGGGGAACGTCGTATTGTAGGTGAACACGTGCTTGCCGTACCTACGAATTGGCCTGCTGAAGGTGCCTCCAGATCTGGCGTAGCCGGGAAGAGCTTCGTCAAGAACTTTCTTGATATTTGTGTAGTCTTTCTTCGACTGACGGTCCAAGTCGAAATACTGGCCATGGAATATTTTGGGCTTAAGAGGATGAGTGTGCAATGTGTATCACTGCACAAAACACGGAATGTTAGGAAAAAAGAACGATCGAAATCTAAGAAATCATATGTTACGCGGCGGTGAGGGGATGACTTACTCGGGAAAGTAAGGCACGAGGAAGTTATCCTTATCTGGGTTTGCCTGAATGACACCTTCGAGGTATGACCTCGCGACTTGCCGGTCCCCAGTGCTGCCCAAGATCTTGGCACACATGTAGAAGGGGTCGACTATCACGATGTCTGGGGTCTTGTCTCTAATGATCTGCATCTCCATACTTAGCGAAAATAGCCGAATGAAGGTGTAGTGCAGCGGATGAAGGTTAAACATAGCAAAGATGTCATCAAACCGCAGGACGATCATACCCCCGATGGTGCTATCGATAAAGCCCTTGCCCTCTGGCACCTTGGCCACAAAAACCGGGTATGCCACATCATTTCTCGGAGAGACGTCGCTTCTTCAAACAAAGAACACTGTCATGCAGACTCCGCATAGCACCGGTTGCAGCATTGAGCAGATTAGTCGGTAGCATCGGCCTACCCGCCACATGCACCCTCCTCGAGATATCCTTAGGTGAAGGTGGTCCGTCCTGAGCATGGATCGTACTCGGTGCCGGCTGGCTCGCACCCTTGTTATTCTGTCTTTTCCGTCCCTTCTTCTTCTGCTGTAATGGGATCGAGTTCTGCTTAGAGACCGCCTTCTTGAGTGTGTTGGGGCTGATAATATTTCGCACCTCGGCTATCTGAGGCTCGGTGAAGGCGGCAGCTGGAGGCGTCTCCTGAGAACTGAACGCCAGACGACGCCTGTTGCAATTGGGTTTCTCCGTGGTACCAGCTAGATCGCGATCATCTTTTGCAGGGTTGGGTTCTTGAGAACGAGGCCCCAAGAATTCGTCACCATACCCATGTTCGTTGAAGTACTTATCAACGTTGGTAAATGTACCGTCGTCGTCGTCCGGATCCTGTGCCATATTCATGTCCGGATCCTGTGCCATATGCATGTCCGGCATGTCCGGTAGCGTTGTGGCGGTCTTGCCATGGCTTGGCTCCGGCACGACTTGCGGTGTTGTCTTTGGGGTGGTGTCCCCCGCCCCCAAACAAATCTGGCTCTTCAGCCAAAGCAGGGGCTAGCTTAAGCAGGCGCTGAAGGTCATCACATCATCTTCGTCGACCCAGCGGGTCGAAACGTTGGTAACAAGTCGTCGCAGCCCGGCAGCACCCGAACCAGTTGAACCCTATACACGGTGGGTGGCATCGGATTACCGTGGAACACGGGGTTTCCCGGTTGAACGGTTCTGGCCTTGGCGACATCGATCAACTCGCCGCCCATGAAGTGCAGGAGAGTGCATGGAACGTCGGTGGCGCCCTGCGAAAACATGTAGGGTGTCAGGGATGCCCAGACAAAGGCAAGGAGATGAAGACATCGGCTGAGAGGCTTAGTTACCGTGATGGCGTCGAGCTTGGATAATGTTGAGGCACTCCAACGGCGGGCGTGCAAGTGACAGAGGGGCCTCTTGCTGCCGAGGTGTCGGCCGGCGTATTCTTCCCACACCCGGGTGCATTAAGCTCCAATGCCGGCGCCGGCGCCGAAGACACCAATACCGCCTCCGCCGGAGATACCAATGGCACCGCCGGCGCGTTGTGCGAGTTGCTGGCCGTGAAGCTGGGAATCGGGGGTGGCCCCTGTTGGCTGTACGCAATCCACGCCTACAGCCCCTCAATCAAGGTAGGCACAATGGCGGTGATCGTCGCTCCTAGTTGGTCTCGCACTTGCGCTTGGACCATCTCCGGAATCCGCGCCACTTGTGCCTTGAGTTCTTGAACCTCGTGCTCCTGGCTTTCCAAGCTGGTCTTTCTCTCCTTTCGCCCAGGTTATAGTGTTCCGACCATTTCGTGGACAAGCCTTTGACGGCCACACGACCAGCTGACGACGGCTTACTGAACTTATCCTTGTGTTTCATTACGTTCAACGCCCTATTTAAAGTGGTAACCCAAGGGGAGCTCTGAGACGACCCCGCGCTACTACTTTCAGTGTCCTGCGGAAGGAACGTGAACCATTTAGAAATTTGGCTTCATTAATTAGAATGCAACCATATGGAGCTAATTACGCGGGGGTGTATTCCTTACCAGAACAAGCTCAAGCGCCTTGGTCTTCGGATCCGTGGTAAGCTCCTTTGTTACCGGGTCCACCTTGTACTAGGCCCTGACATAGTTTCTGGTCTGCTTGTCACGGTATTTATCAAAGAAGGGCGGTAGGCCTTGCTCGGCACGCTCCGCGTCCTCCTTGTCCCATATAGTTTCCACCACTCTGTAACCACCGGGACCGAGTTTGTGGACCCCTAAGTTCAAGTCCCGCATATCTTTCCCCCACTGACTTGATTCCGCAGTTGCGTTGCTCTCGCACTTGATCTTGAACTCCCGGTAGTCAGCTTCGCTGATCGAAGGATTTGTCTCCTTGATCTTCTCGTAACTATCACCTCTTAGAATCCTTCTCCTCACCGCGGCTCTCCAAGTAGCCAGGGCCGTGCTCATCTTCGTGAGGGCGGCACTGTTCACTTTATTCCCTGAGAGGCGTGTATTTGCAAAGTCATCGGGGAACTTGTATCGTTCGTGCAGCTTCGTAAAGAGGAGGTTGCGCAAATTCCCTCGGTCATGATGTCTTAGGTTCTCGGTGTTGATCAAGACGGTGCTCCGGAGAATGCACCCGTGTTGTCCCGAGTACCCACTGACTAATTCTTTGGGCACCATTGGATGCCCACTGGAGGACACTTCAGTAAATTCCTGCTTGACGGTGCCGAGCACGTTCGGGCGCCGGTCCTTCCGTTGCCTCTGTGGTTGGCTGCCATCTGTGCGTGCGCTGCCATCATCAGTGGTGGCATCCTCGGCGGCACCATCAGTGGTTTCATCCCTGATGCCACTAGGGGCTGTGTAGTCGGGATCGGTGTCTTCCGCGGCGTCCTCATAGCGGTGAGGTTCTTCCTCCATCTCCTGGGACAGCTCCCAGAATTGCTTGCCCAAACCACCGGCCTCATTGTTGTGGGCCATGTTCGCTCTAAATAGGAAAAAAGTTTGGTCAAAAAGTTGGTTATTATCAAGGAACAAGATCTCTAAGTTGACCAAATAACCTAATTCTCGAGGAATGTCGCCAAAAAGTTGGTTATTGTCAAGGAACAATTGAGAGATGTTTGTGATATTGCCTAGGTGTTTTGGGATGGAACATGTTAGTGTGTTGTTGCTAAGGTCCAAGTCCACTTTCTCAAGGTCTAAGATAATTTAATCAGGGCAGTGGCAGTGGATTTGTGCACAAGGTAAGCTAGCTAAGACAGTAGCTTCCTTGCAACCCACAAAAGACAAAGGGAAAGGGGTGAAAAGGGGGAGATGGTTAGCTTTGATGAGCAGGCAGCATCTTCCTAACCCCCTTCTTCTTGTCTCCTCTCACTATCTCTCTCACACACATGGCAAGCAAGGGTGTGTGAGTGTGTGAAAAAATACTAAACTAATCCAACCACTAAAGTGTGAATTTTTTTTTGTTTCGGTTGAGAATCGAGCACCTTCTAGGTCAAGAAAATTGGGCATGACCTTTGCTAATTTTCTTGACCTAGGAGTGCCCCATTCTCAACCGAAATGGAAATTAATCAACATTTCAGAAGAAAGGGGTCATTTCAGAAGATCACAAGAGCATCACAAGTTGACAAAATTCCCAAGTAGTACAACAGCAGCATCACAAGTAGTACAGCAGCAGCAGCATCACAAGTAGTACAGCAGCAGCAGTGAATACAGTTTTTATAGCATGTACAAAGTGACAGAAACACAATCTGCTGGGCTCGGTTCTCACACAAGTCAGCTGCCACATTTTCCTTGTGAAGACACTTTCCTCACACAAGTCAGCTGCCACAAATACTAGTGTTTTGTATTGTGTACTATAATTAGCAGTGGGCACACATCATCTGACTGCTATATATGTAAAACATCATGCATACACAACCATTGGACCAACATTTCCATCAGTCAGAAGTTTTCAAGCAAAATTAACTAACTACTATGCATTTTATCCGGATTACTGGATTAGCGATGCAGAATATATATAACAGATCAGAGACATGTAGCATTTTTAAGTTCCATATTTCAAGATAATCTGTAGAGTATGTAAGCCATCACAGCAAGCACACATTTGGAGGTCATAACTAGAAGGAATGATGTAAAAAGGAATACTCTGAACAAAAAATTAGCGAGCTTATGCAATGAAGATCTGAAAAAGGGATATAAGTACTATTTTGATAGACTAATGTTTATCTTCGCATGATAAAAGGCTATAATAGCTAAACCTCATCATGCTGCTTGTCCTTAGCTAAATTTGTTAATTAGAATGGAAGAGGAATCATTATCATATCATAAGGAAATCATTCATTTTACACTAATAGAGTCCATAGTTTGCAGAAGAAAACTCACATGACAATGCTGATTTTTTCTTTTAGCTCAACAGGGAAAACAGAAGCCTGAGAGTACATCATCTCCAAAGCAAAAAAAAAAAAATCCTCTCATCTCATATGAGGAGTGTTAATCCTAAGACTAATAGTTTGTTGTGCAGTACAGCTACAGTGATGCCCTGTCCATTTGTCCCTCCCCAACTAGATACTAGAGTAGCACTGTTGATGCACTGAACCTTTCCATGTCATAGGTAAGGCAACCGTTGGAGAACGGTTTTGCAGAATGAACTTAGAAGACAGACAGCCTATGCACAAAACCTGAAAAACTGAATTACTGTAGGATACAAACTGAATCTGGTTCAGTTATTTCAAAGCATTTACAATATGCTAAATGATACAAAAATCTTCCATAACTAGTTAGTTGTAGTGATTTGTTTCTGTCAGTTTCAGTTTCAGTTTCAGTTGGAGCTGCACCCTAAATAATCCATCAGACGCAGCTAGCAGGACAAGATTGGTGTCTTCTTCTTAATACTAATAACCAAGGTACATACAGTTGAAATTTGTTACTTATTTACTTTCTCTGTATGGTCATTTTGATTCATCTATGTAATGTACGCAGCAGTTCTTGTCAGCCTTTAAGCAGTGACACCTTTCAATGTTGATGTTCGTCGTTAACACACGATGATTTGGGTTGGCTTTTGACTATGACTATATATTACAATTCCAGTTCAGCTCACTAGGGAAGAAATCTAACTAGTCCCCACTCACATTCTGCTGCTACGTGATGTTTGCAGATACTAGCTTTCTAAAATTTCAACAACCGGCTCATGTCCTGCCTGTTTCGAAAACGAAATGAAATAAAGCAGCTGCTTTAAGCATGAAGGGGCACCGCACATCACATTATTAGTTTGCATATTCGTCGAGCATGGCAAGTGGCATTTAGTTCACAGAATCAGTTGCACTTTACGTACATCACTGCAGATCTTATCTGATCTCATCTCATGGACAGACACACACATATGTGATGTCCACGTACTCCATTTAACCCAAAAAATTAGCTTCTTCAGCTGTACAACTAACGCAAATACCAACTATTTCTATTCAACTTCTTCTACAATATGCATTTACAATATGCTCTACGCGAGGGGCCATCCTCTAGGGTCTACGCGAGTGGGTGGCGCACGGCCACGCGAGAGGCGGCCGACGCGGTGAGCACAAGCCCGCAGGGAAGTGGTGGGCGGCACAAACGGCGTCTAAACAAGGGGAAAAGCGGGGGAATCGATGGAGACGCTCACCGCGGAGCTGGGGAAGGAGACGGCGAGGCCGAGGGTGGTCGGGGCAGCGCGGATCGACGCCGAGAAGCAGTGGTCGGTGATGAGGAAAAAGAGGTCGATGCGCTCGATCCTTGATGACCCGGCTCCAATCCGTGGACGTAGGCGATGAAGGTGATGATGGTGTTGCTCCTGGCGCAGCTCCTAGGCACGACGATGGAGCACGGGGGCGGTCGGTGGCCGCGGTGACGCGCGGCGGCCGCGCTCGGGGAGGCGGATCTGGAGGAGGAAGGGAGGCCAAGAGGGCGATTGAGGAGTGGAGGGAAGCTAGGGGTGGTGCAGTGGGTCGGGGCGGCGGCGCAGTGGGTCGGGGCGGCGGCGCAATAGGTCGGGGCGGCGGCGCAGTGGGTCGGGGGAGGGCGCGTGGATGTCTGGCGAGGGAGAGAGAAAGGCCAGAGGGAGAGGGGAGCAAGTGGAGTGGGGGGAGGGTTAGCAATGGTGACCTCTTCGGGGTGCGCCATAAACATACGTATACCAATTACCTTCTTTTTGGATGTCTGACCCCTAGAGGTGCGCCATTACTAACATTTTTTGGATTTTTAGTTGCCTGTATTAATTTTTTAGAAAATGACCATAAATTTTAAAATGTTACGATATAAGTAGTTATTACTTTTTGTGAGTTAAAAAATGTTTAAAAATATTCATGAGTTCAAAGAATATTAACAAATTCATGAGTTTGTTAATAATTTTTAGTTGCATGTAATAATTTTTATATTTTGAAATTTAAAAATATTCATGAGTTCAAAAAATATAACAAATTCAATACTTTTTGTGAGTTAGAAAAATGTTTGCACTTTCAAAAAATGTTTGCAAATTTAAGCAGGAAAAGGAACACTGAAAAATAAAATACCAGAATAAACATAAATAAAAATTGGTATATCAATGGTGCACCTCCTGGGGGTGCGCCATAAATACCTTGATAGCAATGGTGCACCTTCTCCTGGTGCGCCATTAGTAATTTTTTTTTGGATTTTTAGTTGCATCTAATAATTTTTTAGAAAAATGACGATCAAATTTGAAAACATTTATGAATATGAAAAAATATCATCAAATTTGTTATTTGAAAATATTTATGAATATGAAAAAATATCATCAAATTTCTTATTTGAAAATATTTTTTTGGATTTTTAGTTGCATCTAATAATTTTTTAGAAAACATTTATGAATATGAAAAAATATCATCAAATTTGAAAAAATATTCATGAATTCAAAAAGTGCCCATGAAATTTAAAAATATTCATGAGTTCAAGAAATATTAACAAATTCAATACTTTTTGTGAGTTAGAAATTCAATACCAGAATAAACATAAATAAATATTCATGAGGACTAGAACAGAAGATATATCATTTCCATATGTCGAAATACAATCGAAAAATGAAGAATACAATTTAAATACAATCGATCTTAGCTAGCTATCTTTTCACAATCTTCTTGTCCTTGTTTTTCGCAAATGGAGTTCTTCTCTTGAACGGACGTCCTTTAGGTAGGGTGGTCCTGCTTCTTCTTGTGGTGTATGGCACTTCATCGTCGTCGTCATGTTGCATCTTCGGGTCGTCGTACTTGTCGAAGTCTTGCTCATTGGCGACTCCATCCATTCCGATGATCTTCCTTTTGCCTCTCCTCACGACAACACGACTGGGCTGTGACGGGTCGGTAATGAAGAAGCATTGGTCCACTTGGGAAGCCAGTACCCATGGATCATTTTTCGCGGTGACGTTTGCGCCTGCGGTCTTGGATTTGGCTTCGGGTATAACCATGGTGGTGAAATACCGGTCTTCTTTTAGGACGCTCTTGGCCCATCTGACACGGAACATCGGGACCTTCTCTCTAGCGTAGCTCAGCTCCTAGATCTCCTCGATCCTTCCGTAGTATCTGTCCTTGTTGTTACCGGTGTAGGATTCCATCGTTACCTCGGAGTTCTGAGAACCATCGCTCTTCATGTCCTTTTCCTCAGTATAGAATGTGTAGCCATTGATATCGTACGCCTCATAGGTCATCAGGTTGTGCTCGGCGCCCTGTGACAAGGCGAATATGAGTTTTTCTTCCGTGGCAGAATCCTCATGTAAAGGGTACGACAGAAGCTTCTCCTTGAACCAACACGTGAAACATGAGTTGTGCTCTTTGATTATATCTCCGTCTGTCCTCTGTTGGCCTCAGTCATTGTACGTCTTCTCAATAAATGTTTTGTGCTCTACCACCCAAGGATCGACCACGTCTATGTGTTGTAGTGCGACTAGGTTTGCTCTTTCAAAGTCGGCGAGTCGACCCTCGAAGTCGACATGCATTTCACGGCGACCCTAGCGGTGACCCCATCCAGCGAGCCTGCCGAGGTGCCTGTTGACAGGCAGACCAACAGGGTTCTCGATGCCTAGATAATTCGTGCAGTAGGAGATGCACTCTTCGGTCAGAAAGCCCCTGGCTATGCTTCCCTCTGGACGTGACATGTTGCGAATGTATCCTTTGATGACACCATTCATCCTTTCGAACGACATCATGCTGTGCAGGAACATCGGCCCGAGTTGGATGATATCCTCCATGATATGGACTAGCAGATGCACCATAACATCGAAGAATGCGGGCGGGAAGTACATCTCAAGCTCACATAGTATCACCACGATCTCTTCCTGTAGCTTCTGAGTTGCCTCACGCCAACCGACTTCCGAGAGATGACATCGAAAAAGTTGCATAATCCAAAAAGCGTTTTACGGACGTGCGCATCCATGATCCCACGGATTGCAACTAGAAGTATCTGCGTCATCAGCACGTGACAGCCGTGAGACTTCATCCCGCTGAACTACTGCTCGATCTCCTCCTAACTTAGAGTGAAGCACTTGGGAGGGAAGTCATTTCTGATCTTCTTGGTCTTTTTGCCTTTGCGACGACTTTCCGTGTCCTTCGCCTCATCATCATCATCATCATCATCATCATTAGCGTGAAGCTCCTCCCTAATGCTCATTGATTTCAAGTCTGCCCTTGCTTTCGGCCCATCTTTGGTCCTCTCTGGCATGTTGAGCAGGGTACCAAGCAGACTCTCACACACGTTCTTCGTGATATGCATGACATCAAGGCTGTGAGGCACACGGAGGACCTTCCAGTATGGCAAGTCCCAGAAAACAGACCTCATTTTCCATACCTTCAGCAGCGGCTCTGGAGCCTCTCGCTTCTTTCCCGGCTCTGGCGCCTTTCCCGACGGTGGGCACTCTTTCCAATTTTTCAAAAACTCGTCTATTTCCTCGCCGATCCTCGTACGCGGCGTCTTCGGGGTTCAGTTTCACCATCGAACAAATCCTTGCGTTTTCTCCATGAGTCATCGTCGCGAAGCCACCTTCGATGTCCATGAACATGGTTTTCGAAGACCCGGGATCTCTATCTGGCTAGCAATACGTTGTGTCATCCATGCACCTGACGCATCCAGAAAATCCATGGACCACCTGTCCCACGACATATCCGTAACCGAGATAGTCATGCATAGTCATGAACAGTGCGGCTCTCATAGGGAAATATTCTTTCTCTGCAGCGTCCCACGTATTGGCTGGCATTTTCCACAGCGTGTCTAGCTCCTCTTTCAGTAGCCCTAGATACAGATTGATGCCGTTCCCTGGTTGTTTCAGCCCTTCAATTAGCATACTCATGTGAATGTACTTCCTCTTCATGCACAACCAGGGGGAAGGTTGTACATCCACACAAACACATGCCAGGTGGTGTGTGTGCTTCTCTAGCTGCCAAACGGATTGACTCCATCGGTGCTCGCGCCCAGCATGATGTTCCTTGGATCGTTCCCAAATTCTAGGTGTTCGAAGTTCAACGGTTGCCACTGGCTCGCATCCTTAGGGTGACTCAGCATCTTGACTTTTTTATTTATCTCCGGATCATTTCCGTCATCTTCTCGCTTCTACTCCTCCCTATCCGCGTGCCAACGCAGGAGCTTTGTGATATGTCTCCAACGTATCTATACTTTTTGATTGTTCCATGCTATTATATTACCTGTTTTGGATGTTTATGGGCTTTATTTTACACATTTATATCATTTTTGGGACTAACCTACTAACTGGAGGCCCAGCCCGTATTGTTGTTTTTTTGCCTATTTTAGTATTTCGAAGAAAAGGAATATCAAACGGAGTCCAAACGGAATGAAATCTTCGGGAGCGTGATATTTGGAACGAACGTGATCCAGAGGACTTGGACTGCAAGTCAACAAGCAGCCGAGGCGGCCACGAGAGGGTAGGGCACCCCCCCTATAGGGCGTGCCCCTATCTCGTGGGCCCCTCGGGCTGCCACCTACGTACTTCTTCCTCCTATATAAGCCTACGTACCCCGAAAACATCCAGGGAGCACCTGAAACACAATTTCCACCGCCGTAACCTTCCGTATTCGCGAGATCCCATCTTGGAGCCTTCGTCGGCACTCTGCCGGAGGGGGAATCGACCACGGAGGGCTTCTACGTCAACACCATAGCCCCTCCGATGAGTTGTGAGTAGTTTACCACAGACCTTCGGTTCCATAGTTATTAGCTAGATGGCTTCTTCTCTCTTTTTGGATCTGAATACAATGTTCTCCCCCTCTCTTGTGGAGATCTATTCGATGTAAACTCTTTTTGCGGTGTGTTTGTCAAGATCCGATGAATTGTGGGTTTATCATCAAGTTTATCTATGAATAATATTTGAATCTTCTCTGAATTCTTTTATGTATGATTGAGTTATCTTTGCAAGTCTCTTCGAATTATCAGTTTGGTTTGGCCTACTAGATTGATCTTTCTTGCCATGGGAGAAGTGCTTAGCCTTGGGTTCAACTTGCGGTGTCCTTACCCGGTGACAGAAAGGGTTGCAAGGCACGTATTGTATTATTGCCATCGAGGATAAAAAGATGGGGTTTATATCATATTGCATGAGTTTATCTGTCTACATCATGTCATCTTGCTTAATGCGTTACTCTGTTCTTTATGAACTTAATACTCTAGATGTAGGCAGGAGTCGGTCGATGTGTGGAGTAATAGTAGTAGATGCAGGAAGGAGTCGGTCGATGTGTGGAGTAATAGTAGTAGATGCAGGCAGGAGTTGGTCTACTTGTTGCGGACGTGATGCCTATATACATGATCATGCCTAGATAATCTCATAACTATTTTCTTTTCTATCAATTGCTCGATAGCAATTTGTTCACCCACCGTAATACTTATGCTATCTTGAGAGAAGCCTCTATATGGCCCTCGGGTCTATCTCTTATCATATTTGCTTCCAATCTACTTTTATTTGCATCTTTACTTTTTGCATCTATATTATAAAATACCAAAAATATATTTATCTTATCATATTATCTCTATTAGATCTCACTTTCGCAAGTGGCCGTGAAGGGATTGACAACCCCTTTATTGCGTTGGTTGCGAGTTCTTTGTTTGTTTGTGTAGGTGTGTGGGACTTTTGAGGAGCCTCCTACTGGATTGATACCTTGGTTCTCAAAAACTGAGGGAAATACTTACGCTATTGTGCTACATCACCCTTTCCTCTTCAAGGAAACCAACACAATCTCAAGATGTAGCAAGAAGGATTTCTGGCACCGTTGCTGGGGAGGTCTTCGCTCAAGTCAAGACATACCAAGTACCCATCACAAACCCATCTCCCTCGCATTTACATTATTTTCCATTTGCCTCTCGTTTTCCTCTCCCCCACTTCACCCTTGTCGTTTTATTCGCCCTCTCTTTTCCAATCTCCTCTCTTTTCCGCTTGCCTTCCTCCTCTCTTTTCGCTTGCCTTTTTCTGTTTGCTTGTGTGTTGGATTACTTGTTGCCATGGCGCAAGATAGTACCAAATTGTGTGATTTCTCCAATACCAATAATAATGATTTCCTTAGTACTCCGATTGCTCCTCTTAATGATGTTGAGTCTTGTGAAATCAATGCTGCTTTGCTGAATCTTGTTATGAAAGATCAATTCTCCGGCCTTCCTAGTGAAGTTGCTGCTACTCATCTAAATAATTTTGTTGATTTGTGTGAGATGCAAAAGAAAAAAGATACGGATAATGATATTTTTAAATTGAAGTTATTTCCGTTTTCACTTAGAGATCGTGCTAAAGTCTGGTTTTCGTCTTTGCCTAGAAATAGTATTGATTCTTGGAACAAATGCAAAGATGCTTTTATCTCTAACTATTTTCCTCCCGCTAAGATCATCTCGCTTAGGAACGATATTATGAATTTTAAATAACTTGATCATGAGCATGTTGCCCAATCTTGGGAAAGAATGAAATTGATGATTCGCAATTGCCCTAATCATGGTTTGAATTTATGGATGATCATACAAAAATTTTATGCCAGTTTGAACTTTGATTCTAGGAATCTCTTAGACTCGGCCGCGGGAGGCATGTTTGGAAATCACGTTTGGAGATGCTACAAAACTTCTTGATAATATTATGGCAAATTATTCTCAATGGCACACCGAAAGATCTTCTAGTAAAAAAGTGCATACTATAGAAGAAATCAATGTTTTGAGTGGAAAGATGGATGAACTTATGAAATTGTTGTTGGAAATATGCCCTAGAGGCAAGAATAAAAGCATTATTATTGTATTTCCTTGTTCATGATAATTGTCTTTATTCATGCTATAATTGTGTTATCCGGAAATCGTAATACATGTGTGAATAACAGACACCAACGTGTCCCTAGTGAGCCTCTAGTTGACTAGCTCGTTGATCAACAGATAGTCATGGTTTCCTGACTATGGACACTGGATGTCATTGATAATGAGATCACATCATTAGGAGAATGATGTGATGGACAAGACCCAATCCTAAACATAGCACAAGATCGTATAGTTCGTTTGCTAGAGTTTTCGAATGTCAAAGTATCTTTTCCTTAGACCATGAGATCGTGTAACTCCCGGATACCGTAGGAGTGCTTTGGGTATGCCAAACGTCACAACGTAACTGGGTGACTATAAAGGTAGACTACGGGTATCTCCGAAAGTGTCTGTTGGGTGACATGGATCAAGACTGGGATTTGTCACTCCGTATGACGGAGAGGTATCACTGGGCCCACTCGGTAATGAATCATCATAATGAGCTCAGAGTGACCAAGTGTCTGGTCACGGGATCATGCATTACGGTACGAGTAAAGTGACTTGCTGGTAACGAGATTGAACGAGGTATTGGGATACCGACGATCGAATCTTGGGCAAGTAACATATCGATAGACAAAGGGAATAGCGTACGGGGTTGATTGAATCCTCGACATCGTGGTTCATCCGATGAGATCATCGTGGAGCATGTGGGAGCCAACATGGGTATCCAGATCCCGCTGTTGGTTATTGACCGGAGAGTCGTCTCGGTCATGTCTGCTTGTCTCCCGAACCCGTAGGGTCTACACACTTAAGGTTCGGTTACGCTAGGGTTGTAGGGATATGTATATGCAGTAACCTGAATGTTGTTCGGAGTCCCGGATGAGATCCCGAATGTCACGAGGAGTTCCGGAATGGTCCGGAGGTAAAGATTTATATATGGGAAGTCCTGTTTCGGGCATCGGGACAAGTTTCGGGGTTATCGGTATTGTACCGGGACCACCGGAAGGGTCCCGGGGGTCCACCGGGTGGGTCCACCTGTCCCGGGGGGCCACATGGGCTGTAGGGGGTGCGCCTTGGCCTAATGGGCCAAGGGCACCAGCCCCACATAGGCCCATGCGCCTAGGGTTTGAAGGGGGAAGAGTCCTAGGAGGGGAAGGCACCTCCTAGGTGCCTTGGGGGGGAGGGAAACCCCCTTTGGCCGCCGCACCCCCTAGGAGATTGGATCTCCTAGGTCCGGCCACCCCCCCTTGGCCCTCCTATATATAGTGGGGGAGAGGAGGGACTTCACACCTGAACGTCTTGGCCTTTGGTTGCCTCCTTCTCCCTCCCAACACCTCCTCCTCCTCCATAGTGCTTAGCGAAGCTCTGCCGGAGTACTGCAGCTCCATCAACACCACGCCGTCGTGCTGCTGCTGGTGCCATCTCCCTCAACCTCTCCTCCCTCCCTTGCTGGATCAAGAAGGAGGAGACGTGGCTGTTCCGTACGTGTGTTGAACGCAGAGGTGCCATCCGTTCGGCGCTGGTCATCGGTGATTTGGATCACGTCGAGTACGACTACATCATCACCGTTCTTTTGAACGCTTCCGTGCGCGATCTACAAAGGTATGTAGATGCATCTAATCACTCGTTGCTAGATGAACTCCTAGATGATCTTGGTGAAACGAGTAGGAAAATTTTTGTTTTCTGCAACGTTCCCCAACAGTGGCATCATGAGCTAGGTCTATGCGTAGTTCTTCTTGCGCAAGTAGAACACAATTTGTTGTGGGCGTAGATTTGTCAACTTTCTTGCCGTTACTAGTCCTTTCTTGCTTCAGCGGTATTGTGGGATGAAGCGGCCCGGACCAACCTTACACGTACGCTTACGTGAGACCGGTTCCATCGACTAACATGCACTAGTTGCATAAGGTGGCTGGCGAGGTGTCTGTCTCTCCTACTTTAGTTGGAGCGGAATCGATGAACAGGGTCCTTATGAAGGGTAAATAGAAGTTGACAAATCACGTTGTGGCTTTAACGTAGGTAAGAAAACGTTCTTGCTAGAACCCTAATTCAGCCACGTAAAACTTGCAACAACAATTAGAGGACGTCTAACTTGTTTTTGCAGCAAGTGGTTTGTGATATGATATGGCCAAAGTTGTGATGAATGATGAATGATCTATATGTGATGTATGAGATGTTCATGCTATTGTAATAGGATTCACGACTTGCATGTCGATGAGTATGACAACCGGCAGGAGCCATAGGAGTTGTCTTTATTCTTTTAATGACCTGCGTGTCATCGAGAAATGCCATGTAAATTACTTTACTTTATTGCTAAACGCGTTAGCCATAGTAGTAGAAGTAATAGTTGGCGAGCAACTTCATGGAGACACGATGATGGAGATCATGATGATGGAGATCATGGTGTCAAGCCGGTGACAAGATGATCATGGAGCCCCAAGATGGAGATCAAAGGAGCTACGTGATAATGGCCATATCATGTCACGTTTATTATTTGATTGCATGTGATGTTTATCATGTTTTGCATCTTGTTTAATTAGAATGACGGTAGTAAATAAGGTGATCCCTCATACTAATTTCAAGAAGTGTTCCCCCTAACTGTGCACCGTTGCGACAGTTCGCTGTTTCAAAACACCACGTGATGATCGGGTGTTTTATTCAGACGTTCACATACAACGGGTGTAAGACAGATTTACACATGCAAACACTTAGGTTGACTTGACGAGCCTAGCATGTACAGACATGGCCTCGGAACACAGAAGACCGAAAGGTCGAGCATGAGTCGTATAGAAGATACGATCAACATGAAGATGTTCACCGATGTTGACTAGTCCGTCTCACGTGATGATCGGACACGGTCTAGTTTAACTCGGATCATGTAATACTTAGATGACTAGAGGGATGTCTAATCTAAGTGGGAGTTCACTAATAATTTGATTAGTTGAACTTAATTATCATGAACTTAGTCTAAAATCTTTGCAATATGTCCTGTAGATCAAATGGCCAACGTAGTCCTCAACTTCAACGCGTTCCTAGAGAAAACTAAGCTGAAAGACGATGGCAGCAACTATACGGACTGGGGCCGGAACCTGAGGATCATCCTCATAGCTGCCAAGAAAGATTATGTCCTACAAGCACCGCTTGGTGACGCACCCGTTCTCCCTGCGGAACAAGACGTTATGAACGCTTGGCAGGCACGTTCCGATGACTACTCCCTCGTTCAGTGCGGCATGCTTTACAGCCTAGAGCCGGGGCTCCAAAAGCGTTTTGAGAGACATGGAGCATATGAGATGTTCGAAGAGCTGAAAATGGTTTTCCAAGCTCATGCCCGGGTCGAGAGATATGAAGTCTCCGACAAATTCTTCAGCTGTAAGATGGAGGAAAACAGTTCTGTCAGTGAGCACATACTCACTATGTCTGGGTTGCATAACCGCTTGACTCAGCTAGGAGTTAATCTCCCGGATGATGCGATCATTGGCAGAATCCTCCAGTCGCTTCCACCAAGCTACAAGAGCTTTGTGATGAACTTCAATATGCAGGGGATGGAAAAGACCATTCATGAAGTATTTGCTATGCTGAAATCAGCGGAGGTAGAAGTCAGGAAGGAACATCAAGTGTTGATGGTCAATAAAACCACTAAGTTCAAGAAAGGCAAGGGTAAAAAGAACTTCAAGAAGGACGGCAAGGAGGTTGCCGCGCCCGGCAAGCAAGCTGCCGGGAAGAAGCCAAAGAATGGACCCAAGCCCGAGACTGAGTGCTTTTATTGCAAGGGAAGCGGTCACTGGAAGCGGAACTGCCCTAAGTACTTAGCGGATAAGAAGGCCGGCAAAACAAAAGGTATATGTGATATACATGTAATTGATGTGTACCTTACTAGTGCCCGTAGTAGCTCCTGGGTATTTGATACCGGTGCAGTTGCTCACATTTGTAACTCAAAGCAGGGGCTGCGGAATAAGCGGAAACTGGCAAAGGGCGAGGTGACGATGCGCGTCGGGAATGGTTCCAAGGTCAATGTGATCGCCGTCGGCACGCTACTTCTGCATCTCCCTTCGGGATTAGTTTTAAACCTTAATAATTGTTATTTAGTGCCAGCTTTGAGCATGAACATTGTATCGGGATCTCGTTTAATTCGAGATGGCTACTCTTTTAAATCTGAGAGTAATGGTTGTTCCATTTTTATGAGAGATATGTTTTATGGTCATGCTCCTATGGTGAATGGTTTATTCCTTATGAATCTCGAATGTGATGCTACACATATTCATAATGTGAGTACCAAAAGAAGTAAGGTTAACAATGATAGTCCCACATACCTGTGGCACTGCCGCCTTGGTCACACAGGTGTCAAACGCATGAAGAAGCTCCATGCTGATGGACTTTTAGAGTCTCTTGATTATGAACCATTTGACACGTGCGAACCATGCCTTATGGGTAAAATGACCAAGACTCCGTTCTCAGGAACAATGGAGCGAGCAACCGACTTATTGGAAATCATACATACCGATGTGTGCGGTCCAATGAGTGTTGAGGCTCGCGGTGGCTATCGTTATGTTCTCACCCTCACTGATGATTTAAGTAGGTATGGGTATATCTACTTAGTGAAACACAAGTCTGAAACCTTTGAAAAGTTCAAGGAATTTCAGAGTGAGGTTGAAAATCAACGTGACAGGAAAATCAAGTTTCTGCGATCAGATCGTGGAGGAGAATACATGAGTCACGAGTTTGGCACACACTTAAGAAAATGTGGAATAGTTTCACAACTCACGCCGCCTGGAACACCTCAGCGTAATGGTGTGTCCGAACGTCGTAATCGCACTCTGTTAGATATGGTGCGATCTATGATGTCTCTTACCGATTTACCGCTTTATTTTTGGGGCTATGCTTTAGAGACTGCCGCATTCACTTTAAATAGGGCTCCGTCGAAATCCGTTGAGACGACACCGTATGAATTATGGTTTGGGAAGAAACCTAAGCTGTCGTTTCTAAAAGTTTGGGGATGCGATGCTTATGTCAAGAAACTTCAACCTGAAAAGCTCGAACCCAAATCGGAAAAATGCGTCTTCATAGGGTACCCAAAAGAAACCATTGGGTACACCTTCTACCTCAGATCCGAAGGCAAGATCTTTGTTGCCAAGAATGGGTCCTTTCTGGAGAAAGAGTTTCTCTCGAAAGAAGTAAGTGGGAGGAAAGTAGAGCTTGATGAAGTATTGCCTCTTGAACCGGAAAATGGCGCAACTCAAGAAAATGTTCCTGAGGTGCCAGCACCGACTAGAGAGGAAGTTAATGATAATGATCAAGATACTTCTGATCAAGCTCCTACTGAAATTCGAAGGTCCACAAGGACACGTTCCGCACTAGAGTGGTACGGCAACCCTGTCATGGAAATCATGTTGTTAGACAACGGTGAACCTTCGAACTATGAAGAAGCGATGGCGGGACTGGATTCCGACAAATGGCTAGAAGCCATGAAATCCGAGATAGGATCCATGTATGAAAACGAAGTATGGACTTTGACTGACTTGCCCGTTGAACGGCGAGCCATAGAAAATAAATGGATCTTTAAGAAGAAGACAGACGCAGATGGTAATGTGACCATCTATAAAGCTCGGCTTGTCGCTAAGGGTTATCGACAAGTTCAAGGGGTTGACTACGATGAGACTTTCTCACCAGTAGCGAATCTGAAGTCCGTCCGAATCATGTTAGCAATTGCCGCATTCTATGATTATGAAATATGGCAAATGGACGTCAAAACGGCATACCTTAATGGTTTCCTTAAGGAAGAATTGTATATGATGCAGCCGGAAGGTTTTTTCGATCCTAAGAATGCTGACAAAGTGTGCAAGCTCCAACGCTCCTCGATTTATGGGCTGGTGCAAGCATCTCGGAGTTGGAACATTCGCTTTGATGAGATGATCAAAGCGTTTGGGTTTACACAGACTTATGGAGAAGCCTGCGTTTACAAGAAAGTGAGTGGGAGCTCTGTAGCATTTCTCATATTATATGTAGATGACATACTTCTGATGGGAAATGATATAGAACTCTTGGAAAGCATCAAGGCCTACTTGAATAAAAGTTTTTCAATGAAGGACCTTGGAGAAGCTGCTTATATATTAGGCATCAAAATCTATAGAGATAGATCAAGACGCCTCATAGGTCTTTCACAAAGCACATACCTTGATAAGATATTGAAGAAGTTCAATATGGATCAATCCAAGAAAGGGTTCTTGCCTGTGTTACAAGGTGTGAAATTGAGCTCAGCTCAATGTCCGACCACGGCAGAAGATATAGAAGAGATGAGCGTCATCCCCTATGCCTCAGCCATAGGTTCTATTATGTATGCCATGCTGTGTACCAGACCTGATGTTAACCTTGCCGTAAGTTTGGTAGGAAGGTACCAAAGTAATCCCGGAAAGGAACACTGGACAGCGGTCAAGAATATCCTGAAGTACCTGAAAAGGACTAAGGAAATGTTCCTCATTTATGGAGGTGACGAAGAGCTCGTCGTAAAGGGTTACGTCGATGCTAGCTTCGACACAGATCTGGATGACTCTAAGTCACAAACCGGATACGTGTATATTTTGAATGGTGGGGCAGTAAGCTGGTGCAGTTGCAAGCAAAGCGTTGTGGCGGGATCTACATGTGAAGCGGAGTACATGGCAGCCTCGGAGGCAGCACATGAAGCAATATGGGTGAAGGAGTTCATCACCGACCTAGGAGTCATACCCAATGCGTCGGGGCCGATCAAGCTCTTCTGTGACAACACTGGAGCTATTGCACTTGCCAAGGAGCCCAGGTTTCACAAGAAGACAAGGCACATCAAGCGTCGCTTCAACTCCATTCGTGAAAATGTTCAAGATGGAGACATAGAGATTTGTAAAGTACATACGGACCTGAATATAGCAGATCCGTTGACTAAACCTCTCCCTAGAGCAAAACGTGATCAACACCAGAATTCCATGGGTGTTCGATTCATCACAATGTAACTAGATTATTGACTCTAGTGCAAGTGGGAGACTGTTGGAAATATGCCCTAGAGGCAATAATAAAAGCATTATTATTGTATTTCCTTGTTCATGATAATTGTCTTTATTCATGCTATAATTGTGTTGTCCGGAAATCGTAATACATGTGTGAATAACAGACACCAACGTGTCCCTAGTGAGCCTCTAGTTGACTAGCTCGTTGATCAACAGATAGTCATGGTTTCCTAACTATGGACACTGGATGTCATTGATAACGAGATCACATCATTAGGAGAATGATGTGATGGACAAGACCCAATCCTAAACATAGCACAAGATCATATAGTTCATTTGCTAGAGTTTTCGAATGTCAAAGTATCTTTTCCTTAGACCATGAGATCGTGTAACTCCCGGATACCGTAGGAGTGCTTTGGGTATGCCAAACGTCACAACGTAACTGGGTGACTATAAAGGTAGACTACGGGTATCTCCGAAAGTGTCTGTTGGGTGACATGGATCAAGACTGGGATTTGTCACTCCGTATGACGGAGAGGTATCACTGGGCCCACTCGGTAATGCATCATCATAATGAGCTCAGAGTGACCAAGTGTCTGGTCACGGGATCATGCATTACGGTACGAGTAAAGTGACTTGCTGGTAACGAGATTGAACGAGGTATTGGGATACCGACTATCGAATCTCAGGCAAGTAACATATCGATAGACAAAGGGAATAGCGTACGGGGTTGATTGAATCCTCGACATCGTGGTTCATCCGATGAGATCATCGTGGAGCATGTGGGAGCCAACATGGGTATCCAGATCCCGCTGTTGGTTATTGACCGGAGAGTCGTCTCGGTCATGTCTGCTTGTCTCCCGAACCCGTAGGGTCTACACACTTAAGGTTCGGTTACGCTAGGGTTGTAGGGATATGTATATGCAGTAACCCGAATGTTGTTCGGAGTCCCGAATGAGATCCCGGACGTCACGAGGAGTTCCGGAATGGTCCGGAGGTAAAGATTTATATATGGGAAGTCCTGTTTCGGGCATCGGGACAAGTTTCGGGGTTATCGGTATTGTACCGGGACCACCGGAAGGGTCCCGGGGGTCCACCGGGTGGGTCCACCTGTCCCGGGGGGCCACATGGGCTGTAGGGGGTGCGCCTTGGCCTAATGGGCCAAGGGCACCAGCCCCACATAGGCCCATGCGCCTAGGGTTTGAAGGGGGAAGAGTCCTAGGAGGGGAAGGCACCTCCTAGGTGCCTTGGGGGGGAGGGAAACCCCCTTTGGCCGCCGTACCCCCTAGGAGATTGGATCTCCTAGGGCCGGCCACCCCCCCTTGGCCCTCCTATATATAGTGGGGGAGAGGAGGGACTTCACACCTGAACGTCTTGGCCTTTGGTTGCCTCCTTCTCCCTCCCAACACCTCCTCCTCCTCCATAGTGCTTAGCGAAGCTCTGCCGGAGTACTGCAGCTCCATCAACACCACACCGTCGTGCTGCTGCTGGTGCCATCTCCCTCAACCTCTCCTCCCTCCCTTGCTAGATCAAGAAGGAGGAGACGTGGCTGTTCCGTACGTGTGTTGAACGCGGAGGTGCCGTCCGTTCGGCGCTGGTCATCGGTGATTTGGATCACGTCGAGTACGACTACATCATCACCGTTCTTTTGAACGCTTCCGTGCGCGATCTACAAAGGTATGTAGATGCATCTAATCACTCGTTGCTAGATGAACTCCTAGATGATCTTGGTGAAACGAGTAGGAAAATTTTTGTTTTCTGCAACGTTCCCCAAAAATTGTTTGCTACTAAAAATACTCCTCTTGATCCCAATGATATGCCTTTTCCTACTTTGATTGAGAATAATAATGAATCTATGGATGTGAATTTTGTTGGTAGGAATAGTTTTGGAAACAATGCTCATAGAGGAAACTTTAATTGTAGACCGTTCCCTAGTAATTCCTCTAATAATTATGGAATACAATAACTCTTATGGTAACTTTAATAAGATGCCCTCTGATTTTGAGAATAGTGTGAAAGAATTTATGACTTCTCAAAAGAATTTTAACGCTTTGCTTGAAGAAAAATTGCTCAAAGTTGATGATTTGGCTAGGAACGTTGATAGACTTTTGCTTGATGTTGATTCTCTTAAACTTAGAACTTCTTCCCCTAAGCATGATATCAATGAGTCTCTCAAAGTAATGAGAATTTCCATTGACAAGTGCAAGGAAAGAACAGCTAGATTGCGTGCTAAGAAAGATAGCTTTATAAAGGCGTGTTCTTCTAGTTTCCATGAAAATAATGATGAAGATCTTAAAGTTATTGATGTGTCCCCTATTAGATGTTTATTTTGCAATATGAATCTTGATAATAATGGGACTGGAGATGAGTCAACTTTATTTAGAAGGCGTCCCAAGATTTTGGAGTTTTTAGATCTTAATGCTAAATTTGGTAAAAGTGGGATTGGAGAGGTCATGACTTTAAATAGCATTGAACCCACTATCTCGGATTTCAAGGATTTTGATTATGATAATTGTTCTTTAGAAATTTGTATTTCCTTGTTGAAATCCGTTGTTAATTCTCCTTAGGCTTATAGTCAGAATAAAGCCTTTACCAAACATATTGTCGATGCCTTGATGCAATCTTTTGATGAAAAACTTAATTTGGAAGTTTCTATACCTAGAAAACTTAATGATGAGTGGGAACCTACTATAAAGATTAAAATTAAAGATTATGAGTGTTTTGCTTTGTGTGATTTGGGTGCTAGTGTTTCCACGATTCGTTATGTGATATTCTAGGTTTCCATGATCTTGATGATTGCTCTTTAAATTTGCACCTTGCAGATTCGACCATTAAAAAGCCAATGGGAAGAATCAATAATGTTCTAATTGTTGCAAATAGAAATTCGGTGCCCGTAGATTTTATCGTCCTTGATATAGATTGCAATCTTTCTTGCCCTATTATTCTTGGTAGACCTTTCCTTAGAACGATTGGTGCGATTATTGATATGAAGGAAGGGAATATTAGATTCCAATTTCCGTTAAAGAAAGGCATGGAGCACTTTCCAAGAAAGAAAGTCAAATTACCTTATGAATCTATCATGCGAGCTACGTATGAATCAAGTGCCAAAGATGGCAATACTTAGATTTATATTCGCTTTTATGCCTAGCTAGGGGCGTTAAACAATAGTGCTAGTTGTGAGGCAACCCAATTTTCTTTATATTTTTTGTTTTTGTTCCTGTTTAGTAATAAATTTTGCATCTACTTTCTGTTTAGATGTGTTTTTACCTTTTAATTAGTGTTTGTGCCAAGTAGAACCTATAGGATAACCTATGATGATAGTTGATTTGATTCTGCTGAAAAACACAAACTTTGCGCTCACGAGAAAAAATTCAATAAATCACAGAAACATAATTTTGCATTGATTCTTTTTTATGCTGATCAATAAACAAAATTTTCAGTACGTCCTATTTTGGTAAGATTTTTAGAGTTCCGGAAGTTTGTGTTAGTTACAGATTGCTACAGACTATTCTGTTTTTGACAGATTCTGTTTTTCGTGTGTTGTTTGCTTATTTTGATGCATATAGGCTAGTATGTAAGGGTATGAACCATAGAAAACTTGGAATACAGTAGGTTTAACACCAATATAAATAAAGAATGAGTTCATTATAGTACCTAATGTGGTGGTTTTATTTTCATTCACTAACGGAGCTTATAAGATTTTCTGTTGAGTTTTGTGTTGTGAAGTTTTCAAGTTTTGGGTAAAGATTTGATGGACTATGGAATAAGTAGTGGAAAAAGCCTAAGCTTGGGGATGCCCAAGGCACCCCAAGATATTCAAGAATAGCCAAAAGCCTAAGCTTGGGGATGCCCCCGGAAGGCATCCCCTCTTTCATCTTTGTTCATTGGTAACTTTACTTGGAGCTATATTTTTATTCGCCACATCATATGTGTTTTGCTTGGAGCGTCGTGTATTATATTAGAATTTGATTTTTAGTTTACCACAATCATCCTTGCTGTAACACACCTTTTGGGAGAGTCCTATTTGATTGAAATTTATTAGAATATGCTATGTGCTTCACTTATATCTTTTGAGCTAGATAGTTTTTCTCTAGTGCTTCACTTATATCTTTTAGAGGCGGTGGATTAATTTTGAAGAAACTGTTGATCTATCATACTTCACTTATATTATTTTGAGACTCTTTTAGAATAGTATGGTATTTGCTATGGTTATAAATTGGTCCTAGAATGATGAGCATCCAAGTTGGGTATAATAAAAACTATCATAAGAAGTGAATTGGATGTTATGATCAACTTGATACTTGATAATTGTTTTGAGATAGGGAGGTAGTGATATTAAAGTCATGCTAGTTGGGTGATTATGAATTTAAAGAATGCTTGTGTTGAAGTTAGCAAGTCCCATAGCATGCACGTATAGTTAAAGTTGTGTAACAAATTTGAAGCATGAAGTGTACCTGGCTTGTGCATCCTTATGAGTGGCAATCGGGGACGAGCAATGGTTTTTTCCTACCAATCTATCCCCCTAGGAGCATGCGCGTAGTGCTTGGTTTTTGATGACTTCTAAATTTTTGCAATAAGTATATGAGTTCTTATGACTAATGTTGAGTCCATGGATTATACGCACTTTTACCTTTCCATCATTGCTAGCCTCTTCGGTACCGTGCATTGCCCTTTCTCACCTTGAGAGTTGGTGCAAACTTCGCCGGTGCATCCAAACCCCATGATATGATACGCTCTATCACACATAAACCTCCTTATATCTTCCTCAAAACAGCCACCATACCTACCTATTTATGGCATTTCCATAGCCATTCTGAGATATATTGCCATGCAACTTTCCACCGTTCTGTTCATCATCATCATGACATACGTTACTTTTGTCATATTACCATTGCATGATCATGTAGTTGACATTGTATTTGTGGCAAAGCCACCATGCATAATTTTTTTATACATGTCACTCTTGATTCATTGCACCATCCCGGTACACCGCCGGAGGCATTCATATAGAGTCATATCTTGTTCTAATTTCGAGTTATAATTCATGTGTTGTAATCAATAAAAGTGTGATGATCATCATTATTAGAGCATTGCCCAAAAAGAAAAGAAAAAAGGGAAGGCCAAAAAAGGAAAAAAAAGAAAGGCCAAAGAAAAAAAAGAAAAAAAAAGAAAAAGAAAAAAAATAAAAAAATAAAGGGGCAATGCTACTATCTCTTTTTCCACACTTGTGCTTCAAAGTAGCACCTTATTCTTCATGTAGTGAGTCTCATATATTGTGCTTCAAAGTAGCACCTTGTTCTTCATGTAGAGAGTCTCATATGTTATCACTTTCATATACTAGTGGAAAATTTTCATTATAGAACTTGGCTTGTATATTCCTACAATGGGCTTACTCAAATGCCCTTGGTCTTCGTGAGCAAGCAAGTTGGATGCACACCCACTAGTTTTATTTTGTTGAGCTTTCATTCATTTATAGCTCTAGTGCATCCGTTACATGGCAATCCCTACTCCTCATGTTGACATCAATTGATGGGCATTCCCATGACCGTTGATTATCCTCATCAATGTGAGACTTTCTCCTTTTTTGTCTTCTCCACACAATCCCCAATCATTATTCTATTCCATCCATAGTGCTATGTCCATGGCTCACTCTCATGTATTGCGTGAAGGTTGAAAGAGTTTCAGATTATTTAAGTACGAAACAATTGCTTGGCTTGTCATCGGGGGTATAGAAGTTGGGAACATCTTTGTGTGAAGAAAATGAAGCATAGCCTAACTATATGATTTTGTAGGGATGAACTTTCTTTAGCCATGTTATTTTGAGAAGACATGATTGCTTTTATTAGTATGCTTGAAGTATTACTATTTCTTTTGTCAATATGAACTTTTATTTTGAATCACTTGGATCTGAACATTCATGCCACAATAAAGAGAAATTACATTGAGAATTATGCTAGGTAGCATTCCATATCAAAAATTCTGTTTTTTATCATTTACCTACTCGAGGACGAGTAGGAATTAAGCTTGGGGATGCTTGATACGTCTCCAATGTATCTATAATTTTGATTGTTCCATGCTATTATATTACCTGTTTTGGATGTTTATGGGCTTTATTTTACACATTTATATCCTTTTTGGGACTAACCTAATAAGCGGAGGCCCAGCCCGTATTGCTGTTTTTTTTACCTATTTCAGTATTTCGAAGAAAAGGAATATCAAACGGAGTCCAAACGGAATGAAACCTTCGGGAGCGTGATTTTTGGAACGAACGTGATCTAGAGGACTTGGAGTGCAAGTCAAGAAGCAGTCGAGGCGGCCACGAGAGGGTAGGGCGCGCCCCCCCTATAGGGCACCCCCTGTCTCGTGGGCCCCTCGGGCAGCCACCGACGTACTTCGTCCTCCTATATAAGCCTACGTACCCCGAAAACATCCAGGGAGCACCCGAAACACAATTTCCACCGCCATAACCTTCTGTATCAGCGAGATCCCATCTTGGAGCCTTCGACGGTGCTCCGCCGGAGGGGGAATCGACCATGGAGGGCTTCTACATCAACACCATAGCCCCTCCGATGAGTTGTGAGTAGTTTACCACAGACCTTCGGGTCCATAGTTATTAGCTAGATGGCTTTTTCTCTCTTTTTGGATCTCAATACAATGTTCTCCCCCTCTCTTGTGGAGATCTATTCGATGTAAACTCTTTTTGCGGTGTGTTTGTCGAGATCCGATGAATTGTGGGTTTATGATCAAGTTTATCTATGAATAATATTTGAATCTTCTCTGAATTCTTTTATGTATGATTGAGTTATCTTTGCAAGTCTCTTCGAATTATCAGTTTGGTTTGGCCTACTAGATTGATCTTTCTTGCCATGGGAGAAGTGCTTAGCTTTAGGTTCAATCTTGCGGTGTCCTTACCCAGTGACAGAAAGGTTTGCAAGGCACATATTGTATTGTTGCCATCGAGGATAAAAAGATGGGTTTTATATCATATTGCATGAGTTTATCCCTCTACATCATGTCATCTTGCTTAATGCGTTACTCTCTTCTTTATGAACTTAATACTATAGATGCAGGCAGGAGTCGGTCGATGTGTGGAGTAATAGTAGTAGATGCAGGCAGGAGTTGGTCTACCTATTACGGACGTGATGCCTATATACATGATCATGCCTAGATAATCTCATAACTATTCGCTTTTCTATCAATTGCTCAACAGTAATTTGTTCACCCACCGTAATACTTATGCTATCTTGAGAGAAGCCTCTAGTGAAACCTATGGCCCCTGGGTCTATCTCTTATCATATTTGCTTCCAATCTACTTTTATTTGCATCTTTACTTTTTGCATCTATATTATAAAATACCAAAAATATATTTATCTTATCATATTATCTCTATTAGATCTCACTTTCGCAAGTGGCCGTGAAGGGACTGACAACCCCTTTATTGTGTTGGTTGCGAGTCCTTTGTTTGTTTGTGTAGGTGTGTGGGACTTTTGAGGAGCCTCCTACTGGATTGATACCTTGGTTCTCAAAAACTGAGGGAAATACTTACGCTACTGTGCTGCATCACCCTTTCCTCTTCAAGGAAAACCAACGCAAGCTCAAGACAGAAAGTCGTCCGCTTGCGCGGCCGAAAGCAGTCGGCTGGCCGAGTCCTTGGTGATCGCAGCTGAGAAGCGGCTTCTTGATCAGGTTGTGGCATTGGCCGGCAAGCAGCCCGAGATGTCGCCCGACCCCAAGGAGTCGGAAGCATAAGGATCGTTCAAGTCGGCCAGAGAAACAAAGAAGATACCCTTGGACCCGGAGCACCCAGAGAGGTACGCTGTCATGGGTACAAACCTTGACAGCAAATAGGAAGGCGAGCTTGTCGATTTCCTCCGTGAGAATCGAGACATCTTCGCATGGTCCCCTAAAGACATGCCAGGTGTACCGACGGAATTCGACGAGCACAAGTTACATGTCCGGTCTGATGTGAAGCCCGTCAGGCAGCCCTTGCGCCGCCTGTTAGAAGAGAAGAGAAGAGTTGTTGGAGAAGAGATAGCCCAGCTCCTGGTAGCTGGCTTCATTATGGAAGTGTTTTTCCCAGAGTGGCTAGCAAACCCAGTCCTGGTGCTGAAGAAGAACAAGCAGTGGCAGATGTGTATTGACTACACAAGCCTCAACAAAGCTTGCCCCAAGGACCCATTCGCCCTGCCGAGGATTGATCAAGTGATAGACTCCACAGCCGGATGTGAGCTGTTGAGCTTCTTAGATGCATATTCTGGATATCATCAGATCAAGCTGAACCCGGCTGACAGACTGAAGACTGCATTCATCACGCCGTTTGGAGCATTCTGCTACCTGACCATGACGTTCGGCTTGAGGAATGCCGGCGCCACCTTTCAGCGTTGCATGCAGAAGTGCCTCCTCAAGCAACTCGGCAGAAACGCCCACGTCTACGTGGACGATGTGGTGGTGAAGACGGAAAAGCGCAGAACATTGCTGGAAGACCTCAAGGAAACCTTTAAGAACCTGCGCCGATTCCAGATCAAGCTCAACCCTGAGAAGTGCGTCTTCGGAGTACCAGCCGGCCAACTCCTTGGCTTTCTGGTCTCTGAACGCGGCATAGAGTGCAACCCTGTAAAGATCAATGCCATCGAGAGGATGGAGGTACCCCGCCAACTGCTAGACGTGCAAAAGTTCACCGGCTGCTTGGCGTCCATTAGCCGTTTCATCAGTCGGCTGGGCGAGAAGGCTCTCCCTTTATACCATCTCATGAAGAAGATGACCTTTTTGAGTGGAACCCCAAGGCGGACGAAGCTTTTCTCCAGTTGAAGAAAATGCTGACTACTCCCCCTGTGCTGGCGGCTCCGACTCCTAAAGAGCCCATGCTCCTATACATTGCCGCCACCAGTCGGGTAGTCAGCACAGTTATTGTAGTTGAGCGCAAGGAGGAAGGCAAGGCGCTACCTGTCCAGAGACCGGTATATTACCTGAGCGAAGTACTGTCGGCCTCCAAGCAGAACTACCCCCACTACCAGAAGATGTGCTACGGCGTGCACTTTGCCGCCAAGAAATTGAAGCCTTACTTCCAGGAGCATCCAATCACTGTGGTCTGCACAGCCCCACTAGCCGAGATCGATCTGGCTCCCTACACCATCTACTACCAGCCCTGCACCGCCATCAAGTCGCAAGCATTGGCTGACTTCCTCGTCGACTGGGCTGAGACCCAGTACCTACCGCCAGCGCCCGACTCCACCCATTGGCGGATGCACTTCGACGGCTCCAAGATGCGCACCGGCTTGGGAGCCAGCACCGTCCTCAGTTCCCCCAAGGGCGACAAGCTAAGGTATACGCTGCAGATCCACTTCGCCGCCTCCAACAACGTCGCTGAGTACGAGGCGCTCATTCACGGGCTCCGGCTTGCCAAAAAACTTGGCATTCGCCGGATCCTGTGTTATGGCGACTCCGACTTAGTGGTCCAACAGTCATCTGGCGATTGGGACGCCAAGGATGCAAACATGGCGAGCTACCGCTTCCTTGTGCAGCAACTCAGCGGATATTTCGAGGGGTGCGAGTTCCTCCACGTGCCAAGGAATGACAACGACCAAGCAGACACCTTGGCACGAATCGGCTCCACCCGCCAAGCAATACCATCCGGCGTCGCCCTTCGACGCCTCCTCAAGCCGTCTGTTAAGCCTTCACCAGAATCAGATTCCATCTTTGTGCCGGCTGCACCCGAAGAAGTCGGATCCGACTCCAAGAGCGTTCCAGTCGAAGCCGGCCCAGGGACTTCAGAACCCGGCCCGGGGACTGCGGTGACCAGTCCGATAACTCCAGAACTTGGCCCGGGGACTGCTCCAGTCGGCCTGGGGACTTCGTCAATCCAGCAAGCAGCTGCGGACTCCAACCTACCGCCTCCCAGCCCAGCCGCCCTCGTCCCAGTCGCAGTACTGGTAGTCGAAGAAATAGCAGCACCCTCATGGGCACAACCCATCCTCAAGGTCCTGGTGAGCAAAGAACTACCAATTGATGAAACCTTGGCTCGGCAAGTACAACGCCGAGCGGCAGCCTACACCATAGTCAAAAGAGAGTTGGTCAGGCGCAGCGTCACTGGCGTCTACCAGCGTTGCGTCGAGCCAGAGCAAGGCCAAGCAATTCTCAGAGACATTCATGAAGGCGAGTGCGGCCACCATGCGTCTTCAATAGCACTCGCTGCCAAAGCCTTCCGACACGGTTTTTTCTGGCCAACTGCCCTAGAAGAGGCCAAAGAATTAGTCCAAAAGTGCAAAGGGTGCCAGATGTTCCGCTCCAAGCCACATCACCCGGCTTCCGCACTCAAGACTATCCCCATCGCCTGGCCCATTGCGGTCTGGGGCCTGGACATGGTGGGACCATTCAAAACAGCGTGAGGCGGCCTAACTCACTTACTTGTCGTGGTGGACAAGTTCACCAAGTGGATAGAAGTAAAGCACATCAAGAAGCTGAATGGTCCGACTGCAGTGACTTTCATCGCCGACATCACGACTCGGTACGACATACCGCACAGCATCATCACCGACAACGGCACAAATTTCACCAAAGGTGCCTTGGCCCGTTTCTGCGCAACTCAGGGCATCCGACTGGACTTAGCGTCCGTTGCCCATATGCAGTCAAACGGCCAGGTAGAGCGAGCAAACGGCCTCATCCTGTCTGGCATCAAGCCTCGACTGGTCGAACCACTGGAGCGTTCGGCCGGCTGTTGGCTTGACGAGTTGCCAGCCGTCCTCTAGAGTCTGCGCATGACTCCAAACAAGTCAACCGGCTTCACACCCTTCTTCCTCATCTACGGTGCTGAAGCCGTCATCCTGACGGCCATAGAGTTCGACTCTCCGCGAGTCACCATGTACACCGAGGAAGAAGCAGAAGAAGCACGTCAAGACGGTGTCGATCTGCTGGAAGAGGGCCAGCTGTTTGCACTCAGCCGGTCCAGCATCTACCAGCAGAGCCTGCGCCGATACTACAACCGGAAGGTCAAGCTGAGATCTTTTCAAGAGGGCGACCTTGTGCTCCGGCTGATCCAGCGAACAGCCGGCCAGCACAAGCTGGCGGCGCCTTGGGAAGGCCCCTTCATTATCAGCAAGGTGCTGGGAAACGACTCCTACTACCTGATCGACGCTCAGAAGCCCCGAGCACGCAAGAGGGACGACTCCGGCAAAGAGACAGAACGCTCGTGGAATACAAACCTTCTCCGAAGATTTTACAGTTGATGCCGTATGTATCGCACTACCCTTTGTATTAAAGTACCAAGACTTTGGGCCCCCCGAGACGAGCTCGGGGACTGCCCTCTTTTGTTATCTGTATGATAAGAATTATGCCTTCGAGTATATTACTCTTTGTTATGCCGCTTGGCACCGGGCTTGACTAGTCGGCCCGGGGACTCGCCGCCTTGCGCTATGAAATGCTTCCTGCAGTCGGACAAGTAGTGCGTGGTGCCTAAGCCGTCTCCTGTCAGAAGCCGTAGCTCACAGAGCGACTGATCGGTGGACAGGAGTAAGGAAGAATGGGCGTCCGCATGAAAAATGGCTAAGGACTCAAAGCATAAGCATAGCTTAAGCCGGCTTCCTGCCTCTCTTAGCAAAGCCGACTCTTTAGTAGTCGGCCTGCCGCTTTCTATCCAACTTGTTAAAAAGACTCTAAAAAATGGCCAAGTACTTGCCTCCCCAAAGTAGCCAAACACTTGATCCAGTGGCAGCCGCAGAACGGTTGTCCGACTGACAAGGCGGCAACTAAGGGAAGGCGGCAAAGGAAAAAGCCGAAAGAGCAATGAGCAAGGAAAGATAGAAATCGGATAAATATTTACATAGCATAGGCCCTTGGCCGAATCTTCAAACAGAAGTTCAAAATACACCCCGCGGGTGGAATTGTTCAAATTAACAAGCTCTTCAAAGACTACTAAAGCAGATAAAATGAAGGCAAGACGGCAGCCAAGGAGGTGGCAGACGGGTTCGGAGGGTCGGAGGAGACGGCGGTGTCAGGCGTCGGGCGGTCGGCCGGACAGTCTCGGCTTGATCGTCTCCAGCGGCGGCCGGCTCGGTCGGGCGCGGCTCGTTGCTGGAGGCATGGTCGAGCTGAGGCTGGTCGCCCGCTCCACCTTCTAGCGCCTCCTTCTCGCCTCCGTCCTCCACCTTGCCTTCCTCCTCAGCGCTGGAACCGATCACCTCCGCCGAGTCCTCGTCGTAGTCCGGGTTCATCTCGAACCACTCCGGCGGCGCCTCCCTGCCGTCTTCAGCCTGATCAGGGACGAAGATGCTGGTGTCGGCATAGTCGGCGATCGCGGCAGCACGAGCGACGAGGGCGTCTTCCACAGCTACCAGCTCCGCCTGGGCCTCTGACCGGAACGCGGCCAGACGGTCCAGGTCCAGCCTTGGATACCACGCCTAGACGAATTCCAAGGCCCGGTGCGCTCCAGCCTGGGCCGAGGAACCCTTCCAAGCCTCAAGATGACCAGCTGCGACCTCCAGCCAGTCGGCAGTCTGACTGGCAGTGCGCAGAACCGGCATGTCTGGCCACAGGGCGGCAATGGCCTGGGCACCGACATGTTGAAGCTGGCACAGCATCCGATGGGCCGGCCACAGACGAGCCTCGATGCTCAGAAGATGCTCGTCAAGGGTCCGGGGGGCGTTGGCGGCAATCTCCGCACCATCTGCCCTCCGCACCTCGCGATCTGTCTCAATGGCTTGAGTGGCCGCCTGCGAGTGGCCAGGGAAGAAGTCTGCCAAGACAAAAAAGAAGCAAGTCAGAATCAGGAGTCGGCCCGACCCACAGTCGCCAGCTCAAAGGAAACCAAGAAACTCACCGTCGACGATGTCCTCGATCTCATGGAAGCCAGAGGTCAGCTGCGCCTCCTTGTCGGTCCAGGAGGAGCGCTCGCTCTCAAACTCGGCCAGGAGGGCAGTCTCTCTCTTCTCTGCCTCATCCTGCGTCTTCTTGAGCAGCTCCCTCTGCTCCAACAGCTGCGCGGCCAGCAGGTCGCGCTCCGCGGCGAGTTTGCTGCACTCCTCCTCCTTGGCGCGCAAGGCGGTGTTGGCCTCGTCCAGCTGCTGCTGAAGAGTGGCGTTGGCCCCTGAAGAACAAAGGAAACGGATGATAAGTCATCAGCAAAGAAGGTCGCCGGGAAGATCCAGCCCGAGTGCTTAGCAGTCGGCCCGAATCTCGGGGACTACAGCCCGCGGGTGCGCCAGCGCGCCCCCGCGAAGAAGAAGGAGGACTCACTCCGGCTTTCCGACAAGTTGGCAGTCCGCCTGCCCAGCTCCTCGACATTGCGGTTGAAGGCAGTGGCGCGGAGGTTGTGATACTCCTGAAATAAGAATTTTAGACAAGGAAACTCGCCAGAAGGAGTTCCGGGCCGCCTTCTCAGCAGCCGGCTCGAAACTCGGGGACTACACCCAGTGGGTGCGCCGGCGCGCCCCCACAGAGAAGAACAAGGAAAAACAAAGTCAAATAAAGCATACCTGGACGGCTACTCGCGATGCCAGATGCGCCTTGGTGCAGGCCTGGATGGCGTCGCCCTCGGCTCGCAGCTTTGCGTGAACATCCAGAAGCGCCTGGTTCAGCGGGCCCGTGCCGCCTCCTTGCACCCACCCAACGGGCGCGACACTTGTCTCCTCGGCGTCTGGGATGGCCGAGCTGGCGGCGCCGGTCTCCGACGGGCGTGGCGCCGAAGTCGCCTTCTCGAGGCGGCGGCGCGCTGGCGAGGCGACTTGAAGGAGCAACCTCGCCTCGGACTCGTCGGTAGTCGGCGGCGCCGGCGGGCCCGCCGGCTGTTTACCTCGCGCACTAGCAGACGGCGGCGGAGGTGGCGTGGCCGTGTCCGACATGGAGGCCTCGCCGCTCTCCTTCTCCATGATAGGGTTCTCGCCGCCGGCTTGCCCAGTCTGCCCCGTGAACTCCGAGGGCGGTGGCGCGGAGTTTAGCGGAACGACAAGCAGTGTCGATTGGTGGTGCACGGCCTCCTCAGCTAGTCGTCGTGCCGCAACAGCGGCTTCGGCCTCATCCAGCTTCCTCTGGGCAGAGGCCGCCGCCTTCTCGGCCTCCGCCTTCTCCAGGCGGGCGGCTTTGTCCTCATCGCGCTTCTCTCGCGCGTTCCGCTCCGTCGCCTCCCAGAGGTCGGCGGCGGGATCAATCCGCCGAGTAGTGGCGGACGTCTCTGCCGACCCCATGACGGAGGCGGCGGCGACCCTCTCAAAGGTGAGGGGAGCCCTGAAGCAATGAGGGCGTGTAAAAGATTTGGACAAATTCACTAGTAGAAGACAAGGCAAGACGGAAGAACTTACGCGGAGACCAGCGGCGGCTTCTTCACTTCCTTACGGAAGCGGTTGGCCTTCGTGATCGCCTCTTCCCGCTTGGTCGCAGCGGCCGGCCCCTTAAACTTCTTCGACTGGCCGCCGAGCAAACTCGGCTCGGCCCGGCGCCGCTTCACGCCGCCTTGACCATCCAAGCCGGCGGAGGAACCCGCGCCCGGATGGCCAACCCTTGGTTGGCAGCGCGGGACGACTTCCCCCTCGGCATCGTCATCAGGCCAGTTAGCAAAAGTGGCCAACGGCCTGAAGCCTCCTCCTCCTCCTCCTCCGCCTCCTTCGGCGTCGGCCTCCATCACCGCCGCCCCCAAGTCAGGGTCGTCAACGTCGCTCTCCGCCCGATCGGAGACGAACTGACGGCCGGGCCCGTGGTGCCAGCTGAGGGCTGGATGAGGGGGGTCTGACTCAAGAAAAAACCAAAAAGATCAGAAGTCAGATTCGGCTACAAAAGAAGACAGAAGAAAAAGAGAGATAACTTACTGCACGCGGGGGGTTGGCGCGTGAGTACGGCTCCTTCTCGAACTGCCAATCCGCCGCGAGACCGCAGTTCGCGATGTAGTTCACCGTGTCCGCCACCTCCGCGTGGGGCATGTCCTTGGAGCACATCCAACTCGGGTCTCGGTGGCCGCTCATCTGACAGATCAGATGAGGTCGGCCTTGGAACGGGAGGACTCGGTGCGCCACGAAGGCGGTCAGCAGGTCAGCCCCGGTCAGACCCTCCGACTGCGTCAGCACTTGGAGTCGCGCAACGGCAGCGGCTCCAGCGGGAGTCAGCGTCTTGACTCGGTGGAACCAGCTGGGGAGCCTCCCAGCTGGAGAGCCGGCTTCGTAAGCCGGCAGATTGACCCAGTCGCCGTTTGGGGCGACGTTCTTCACATAGAAGTACGACCGCTGCCACATTTTCACCGACTTGATCAGTGGAATGGTGGGAAATGGGTTGTCGGCCGTCGATCTCCGCATCGCGATGAAGGCGCCACACTGGGCCGGCACGCCGACAACGTGTGTGCCGAGCTTGGACTGGAAGAATCCCCCCCACAGCTCGTGGTGGGGAGAACGCCAAGGAAGCCTTCGCATAGGGTGGCGATGGCAGCCAGCAGCACCACCGTGTTCGGGGTGACGTGGTGCGGCTGGAGCCCGTGGAACTCCAAGAAGGAGCGGAAGAAGGCGCTCGCCGGCAGCCCCAAGCCGCGCATAAGGTGCGAGCGGAACACGACCCGCTCGCCCTCCTCCGGCGCCGGCACTATTTCCCTCTCCGGCGCGGCACGGGCTCGCACTAGGCCCATGCCGAGGAGGCGGCGCGTCTTACGGAGAAACTCGATGTGGTCGTCGTCCACCTCGGAGCCGTCCCATACGCCGGAGCGCACGGCAGGAGGTGCGGTGGCGGAGAAAGAGCTCATCATCGCAAGCGTGGCGTGGCTCAGTGCGGCGGCAGCAAGAGGAAGAAGAAGCGAGAAGAAAGCAAGGGGAGTAGGGGAGATGGGCGCGCGTGCTTCGTCGCTCCCTTCCTCCCGCCTACTTATAGGCTCATGGGCTGAGAAGCCGCTGGGGCAGGCGTGGGATTAACTGCGCCCCGGCCCCATGCACCCCATGATTTACCACACGCAGTAACTGCATGGAGTTACGGCGTGGGAAACCCAACCGGTCGCACGGCTCCAACGAATCCACTCGCGTGCCGAGGCACGGTAGTGGCGAGCCCCGCCTGAGGTCCTGTCCCGTCGCGCGCGTGCGTGGGCAGACTGACCCCGCCACGTGGCGCCACGCGACGGACCCGCAACGGGCGGCTGCCTGGAAGCTTATCAGGTACGCTGCCTGGACCCCGTCGCGACGTTCAAACTCTTTAAGAGGCAAGACGGCTTTCTGCGAGTCCGACTCCAGCTAGTCGGCCTGGAGAAGACGGCGAGCGAGGCCGATATTCCACCCGCAGAGAGATGAAACTGTTGAGGCTCCCCGACGCGTCTCCCGTGGCGCCTCACCAGCTTCGGGGACTACTGTCAGAGTAATGGGCCACGGGTAGGCTAACCCGAGCCCCAGAACCTTTCAAAGCATCGGGGCAGACTGCGCCCCTCAAGACTCTGCGATAAGGAGCCGCCTTCTGGGAGTCGGCGGCCTCACGGCCGCGTCCCAAGGATGACCTTGGGATAAGCCGACTCTTAGTTGACAACTTCCAGGGAAGCCGACTCTTAGCTGATGACTTCCAGAGAAGCCGACTCTTAGCTGACGACTTCCGGAGAAGCCGGCTGAGGGGAGTCGGCCCGCGAGTCCAACCATCTCCTACCTTCGCCACGATGGACGAGGCGGGGTACGATCACTGCGTGGCCGTCTCTACCCCGCTTATGAGGGGCTGGCATGGTTACAGTGCACCGTATCGCTGGAGATCTCCATCGTGGCGCGGAACTGTTGCCATGCCTGCCCTAACCTCAGTCTCAGTGGGCGGCGCACTATGCCCACGATGGCCAACATGTACGGCCCAGAGACGGTGGGACCCGCCTGTCAGCGGGAGCACAGAAGACGGCGAGAACGCCCCGAAGACGGACCCGTGGGAGTCGGCCCCTGGAGTAGGTCGGCTCCTCCCACGGGCCCCGCACGCCATTAACCAGACAAGATGGGGAATGGCGACAGTGATCGTCCGCCAGACGGCGGCACTGTTGCCATGACCCCATGACCAAGCCAGCGTCATCAGAAGCACTGCTACAGTACCAGGCCTGTCGGCGGGGCCCGCCAATCGGCGGGCCCCAGCAGTCGGCGGAGAAGATGGCGGCCCGAGAGACAGACGGCTGGGACCCGCGCCCAGCCGGATTACCATTGCATCCCTGGGGGGCAGGCCTATATAAGCCCCCCGGGGCACCCATGCAAGGGAGATAGCTTCTTTAGTATTAGACCCGATCATATAGGAAGGAGGGAGCTAGCCTTGCCCTCTCCTACCTCTAGAAAACAGCTCTAGGAGCAACCATGTATTCAATTTGCCATAGTGATCATGCGGAGACCCCGCAGAGCAGCAGTAGGGGTGTTATCTCCTCGGAGAGCCCTGAAGCTGGGTAAGATCCGTCGTCGTGCATGTCTTCGCCTCATCCCGCTTCCGGGCACCGGCGACGTTCTACTCGCTCCCACCATGATAAGCCATCCTTTGGCATATGTCGCACCCAACCCCCGACACCACACATCGACCGCTATCCAGCATGCATCTAGAGTATTAAGTTCATAAGAACAGAGTAACACATTAAGAAAGATGACATGATGTAGAGGGATAAACTCATGCTATATGATATAAACCCCATCTTTTTATCCTCGATGGCAACAATACAATACGTGCCTTGCTGCCCCTGCTATCACTAGGAAAGGACACCGCAAGATTGAACCCAAAGCTAAGCACTTCTCCCATTGCAAGAAAGATCAATCTAGTAGACCAAACCAAACCGATAACTCGAAGAGACTTGCAAAGATAACTTAATCATACATAAAAGAATTCAAGAGGAGATTCAAATATATCTCATAGATAAAATTGATCATAAACCCACAATTCATCGGTCTCAACAAACACACCGCAAAAAGAGTTACATCGAATAGATCTCCAAGAATATCGAGGAGAACATGGTATTGAGGTCCAACAAGAGAGAAGAAGCCATCTAGCTAATAACTATGGACCCGAAGGTCTGTGGTAAACTACTCACAACTCATCGGAGGGGCTATGGTGTTGATGTAGAAGCCCTTTGTCGGTGTCAAAACCGGCGGATCTCGGGTAGGGGGTCCCGAACTATGCGTCTAGGCGGATGGTAACAGGAGACAAGGGACACGATGTTTTACCCAGGTTCGGGCCCTCTTGATGGAGGTAAAACCCTACGTCCTGCTTCATTGATATTGATATTGTGGATGTTTACAAGAGTGGATCTACCACGAGATCAAGGAGGCTAAACCCTAGAAGCTAGCCTATGGTATGATTGTAATGGTTGTTGTTGTGTCCTACGGACTAGAGCCATCCGGTTTATATAGACACCGGAGAGGGCTAGGGTTACATAGAGTCGGTTACAATAGTAGGAGATCTACGTATCCGTATCGCCAAGCTTGCCTTCCACGCCAAGGAAAGTCCCATCCGGACACGGGACGAAGTCTTCAATCTTGTATCTTCATAGTCTTGGAGTCCGGTCGATGATGATGATAGTCCGGCCGATGATAGTTCGGCCGATGATGGTAGTCCGGCTATCCGGACACCCCCTAATCCGGGACTCCCTCAGTAGCCCCCGAACCAGGCTTCAATGACGATAAGTCCAGCGTGTGTGTAGTCTTCGGCGTTGCAAGGCGGGTTCTCCTTCAAGTTCTACGTACCTGCCGAACAGTGTCCGGCTTCCTCATCAATGTTGCGCGTCTTGGCTTCCACGCCCAATAATGGCCTTCCTCCACGCGTCGCGCGAATGTGAAAAGCCAGGGTGTCTTTTATGTTTTACCCCCTAGTTGTGCGAATAATCTGCCTATAAGGGAGGCAAGAATCCAGATCCAAATCGCCATCTTCCTCCCGCAAATACTCATCGGAGCGCTTTCGACCAAGAATCCATTCCATCATGGACCGTCAACGCGGCTCCTCTTCTCGCGCTCCCAGCCCTTTGCCAGGAGATTGGAGGAGATGCTCTGTTCCGCACAACGAGCTGGTGAAGCTCCAAGCGGGGGGATATCTCCCTCCGGCCTTTATGGTTCCGGTTCGAGCCGGGCTGGCCACCTACAAAGGTGGGAAGCAAGCGGAGGTTACCCCAAGTCCCAACAAAGGGGAGCGGGTATGCTTCGTCCCCTATCTGATAAGGGGGCTCGGATTTCCTGTACATCCATTCCTCCGCGGGCTCCTGGAGTTCTACGGACTCCAGCTTCATCACCTCACGCCCGCCTCAATCCTGCACATTGCGGGTTACGTAGCTCTTTGCGAGCTATTCCTGGGCGTCGAGCCCCATTTCGCGCTGTGGAAGAGGTTGTTCTGCCTTGTACCCCGCTCTCACGAGGGGTCCATATATCAAGTGGGCGGCGCCGAAATATGGCGTATTGCCGGGACCGGATATCCATCCGGAACCCCTAAGAAGGCGTCCGAAGACTGGCCTTCAGGATGGTTTTATATAGAAGACGCTCCGCTGCCGGACCCTGTTCGGATCGGCCTCCCGGAGTTCAGCAATGCTCCTCTGAAGAAACGCCTTAGTTGGCGTCCGCGGAGCCCCCAACTGGAGGAAGACAAGAGCGTCCATTATTTGATGGGCCGAATAAGGTTACTGGCCCATTCCGGGTTGACCATGATTGGAGTCATGGCAACATGCATTATGCGGGGGGTGCAGCCACTACAATACAGGGGCCACCCCATGTGGGATTTCAACGGGGAGGACGATGCCACCCGTCATGGCCGTAAAGGGCCGGATTCGGTCGAAGACCTGGTGACGATCCTGTCCGGCCTGTATAAGGGGGAGAAGGAGGATTTCCTTCGGATGAACCCGTTAAATGGGTTCTCCATGAATAATCCCCGGCCTTGGGTAAGCGAACACTCTGCGTGCCCGACCCATGCTTTTTGAAACTTAAGTTTCTTATATTGTGTTCTTCTTTCGACGCAGGAACTGCGCCGGATCGTGGAGGACATGCTAAGTCCAGCTCCGCAACCCGAGGATCCAGAGAGATCCCGGGATCCGGCCTCCGAAGAGGATCCGGACATAAAGGTGGAGCTAATCGACGGGGTGTTCCACCAGCTCAGCATGGACAATGCCTTAGTCGCCATCACGGCCGACTATCCCGGACTATATCCGGCTTCCCAGGTGATTGCGACCGAAGTCCTGACACCGTCATTCCTTCCTTGCTTATTTCTGACCACCGTATATGATGGCGCCGTGCAGGAGGCGCCCCTAGGGCGAGAAGCCGAGCCCGCGGTGGCTGACCAACAAAGGCCAGTCCGGACCAGTAGGCGGAAGAGGAGCGCGGCGCGGACTGAAACGTCGCCGCAAAGGTGTAGCTCACAATTCATTATTTAGAGCAACGTTCCTAGGAAGCGTTTGAGTGCTCATGACTTTTGTAGGGAAAAAAGCGCCCGCCGGACTGCGGGCGTGGAGGTTGCCAATCCAACCTCTACCAGCCAGGCTCCAGCACCTGGTCTGGAGGGGGAGGCGTGCGCAAGGCGCGAGCCGGACGTTCCTCCGACGGAGGATGCCGACAGACTGTCCGCCACCAAGTCTGAGGTGGAGAGTGCCATGAATCACAGGCGCCGCCGGACAGTATTTCGTGACGCGTGCTTCTCCCCCGAGGCGTTGAATGCCTTTAACGCGGGGGACGCGCACCTTCGTGCTGCTCAAGATGGTTTTACCAGAGCCACGGAGCAGTATGTAAAAGACATACGGGTAAGAGAATTTAATAGTTGTATATGCCAGTAGCCCCCGAGACTTAAAGTAGTTATATTAACTGATTTAAGGATCATATGAAACGTAGGATCTTACCGAGAAGAATACCCAACTGTCTCAGGAGCTGCAGGAGTGCAAGGCCCAACTTGAGGCCGCACTCTCTGGCGCAGGAGGAAACACAGGGACCTCTCCTGGTAACGCATTATTTTAGAAAGATAAGTAGCGTTTGGCCTTTGCGCAAGTCTAAAAAATGACGTTGCAGGTGCTGCCGGACAAGATCCGGACAGGCAAGAACTTCTGCGCCAACTGAAGGCCGGCGAGAGGGTGCTGCATAAGGTGCAGCATGAAAGGAACAAGCTCCAGGATGCCCATGCCCAGCTTGGAGAAGAGCTGAAAGGCGTTCGGGCCGAGCTGTCGGGCTCCGTTAAGGAGAATCAGCGGCTTCGTCGCGGCATCTATAGTAAGTGCTTGAGCGAACTCCTTTGAAAAGAAGAGTTCGGCGAGGAAGTCGATTTGACAGAATATGTCTGCAGGTATGCTCACAGGTCGCCCTGCGGAGGAGATGCCCGTATCAACGGGTGATCAACTTCCCGAATTGTTGCAACTGATCGAACGAGTTCGGCAGGCAATGAGCGGCGTCATCCAGGCTTTATGGCCAGCCTTCTCCTTACCCGAGGGTCTTGGGGAGCTTGCGGAGAAGCTTCAGGGAGTGCGGCAGCGCTTCCATTTATGGAAGATTTCGGCCTGCCGCCAAGGTGCCAGGGAGGCCTGGGCCATGGTAAAGACGCGGTACAAGAAGGCGGATCCCAACCACATGGCCGAAGTCGGACCTGTGGGGCCCGATGGGAAGGAGATCCCTGTGAGTTTAGTATACGGCCAAGTAGAGTTGGCCGCTAAATTTTCCCAACAGGACTGTAAATTAGACAACCTGTTAGACGGGATTGAGGAAGAATACAATCAGTCGATTTGACAATGTATTATAAAATGACATATAAAATGCCTTCTAGCCGGATTGTAGATCGTTTGTCTTTGCCGACCTTTTCGCTTCGACCTCGGGACCCTAGAGTCCGGAGTGTGTCCGAATACCTTCTCGGTTATGAAACAACCGGGGTATGCATGGAGACCAGGCGTAGGGGTCATTAGTGCTTTATCAGACAAGTGCCCAACTAGTTATGTTATATTACATGGGTAGTAAGAAACATCTTCCAGGGAGAATAGTTCCGTTAAGGGTTCCTTTCCTCTGGGGGTGGCATGCCCTAAAGTGCATGTCCGGACTGCGAAAAAAAGCAGAAAAACATCTGGGGGCAGATAAATAAGTGGATAAAAAACCATCTTTTAAGTCACCGACCGAATATTCCCTTAAGAACGCTAGCTTTCGGCTTCACCCAGTCTGAGGTACACATCCGGCTGACCCGGCAGTAACAATCGCAGAGGTGCTCCCTTTACCTCCTAGCCGAACAATCGGGAACGTAGGGGTAAGCACAGGAGCCAGGCAACCCAGCTTGGCCAAAACTTAAGTCATATCGATGCATATAATGGTGAATAAAAGGTACATGTGGAGGCTTGACACATGTGCTGGGCATGAAGCCCTTATAATTAAGCTTCTGGTAAAGAAGCCCCCAGGTATAATGAGTGCGGATAGCACATCAATTGCGAACGATGCGCAAGTAGGCCTTTTAAGGCTTTGATGAATAGGGTTGAGAAGAAAAAGATAAACAAAAGGCAGCTGAAGTAAAAAAAAATTGGACGGGGGGAAAGGGACGAACTCTTAGTCCGGCGCTAGGCATAGAATCTTCGGAGGCGGGCTGCGTTCCATGGGTTCGGCTCGAGTCGGTTATCCGACGCATTTCGTAGACGGTACGCTCCGCCGGTCAAGACTTTATCGATGATGAAGGGGCCTTCCCATTTGGGCTTGAGCTTGTCCTTTTTCTTGTCCGGCAGGCGTAGAACCAGTTCGCCAACGTTGTAAGTCTTGGCCCGTACTTCTCTGCTTTGGTATCTTCGAGCCTGCTGCTGATAAAATGCGGAACGAGCCTTGGCGACGTCGCGTTCTTCCTCCAATGCGTCCAAGCTGTCCTGCCGATCCAACTCGGCTTCTCTTTCTTCGTACATGCGCACTCGAGGTGAGTCATGAATTATGTCGCAGGGCAAAACTGCTTCTGCGCCGTATACCATAAAAAATGGTGTGAATCCGGTAGTACGGTTAGGCGTTGTCCGCAGCCCCCAGAGTACGGAGTCGAGCTCCTCTACCCAGTGCGTGTCAGATTTCGTAAGGGACCGCACTAGTCTGGGTTTGATGCCGCTCATTATTAGACCATTTGCTCGTTCCACTTGACCGTTGGTTTGAGGATGATAGACTGAAGCGTAATCGAGCTTGATGCCCCTATTTTTGCACCATGATTTAACCTCATCGGCCGTGAAGTTCGTGCCGTTATCGGTGATGATGCTGTGGGGGACACCATAACGGTGTACTACCCCAGATATAAAGTCTATCACTGGTCCGGACTCTGCCGTTTTAACTGGCTTGGCCTCTATCCATTTGGTGAATTTATCCACCATGACCAATAGGTACCTTTGCTTGTGGGTTCCCCCTTTAAGTGGTCCAACCATGTCAAGCCCCCAGACCGCGAACGGCCAGGTAATGGGTATAGTTTTGAGGGCGGTGGGTGGCATGTGGCTCTGATTAGCAAAGAGCTGACAACCGACGCATCTTCGGACTAAGTCCTGAGCATCTGCCCGGGCCGTCGGCCAATAAAATCCTGTACGGAATGCCTTTCCTACAAGGGCCCGGGCTGCGGCGTGGTGTCCGCCTAGTCCGGCGTGAATTTCAGCCAGAAGGTCTCGCCCTTCCTCTTCGGAGATACACCTTTGAAGGACTCCGGTTGTGCTTTTCTTATAGAGTTCTCCCTCATGGACCTTGTAGGCTTTAGATCGCCGGACTACGCAGCGGGCCTCATTATGGTCTTCGGGGAGTTCCTGCCTAAGCAAGTAGGCTAGGAACGGCTCTGTCCATGGGGCGATTACTGCCATTATGTCGTGAGCTGAGGGTGTTGTTTCGTCGGCTGGATCGCCGGTTATGTCAGATTGTTCTGCGGCTGCCTCCGGTTTGTTATTTCCGGACTCCTCTTCCCATAGTACGGATGGCTTGAACAGCCGTTCCAGGAAGATATTTGGAGGGACAGCGTCACGTTTTGCGCCGATGCGTGCCAATACGTCGGCCGCTTGGTTATTATCTCTGGCTACGTGGTGGAATTCAAGTCCTTCGAACCGAGCTGACATTTTAAGGACGGCGTTGCGATAGGCTGCCATTTTTGGATCCTTGGCGTCAAAGTCTCCATTTACTTGGGATATTGCGAGGTTTGAGTCCCCGCGCACCTCTAGGCGTTGGATGCCCATGGAGATTGCCATCCGGAGGCCATGTAAGAGGGCCTCGTATTCGGCTGCGTTGTTGGAGTCCGTGTACATTATCTGGAGTACGTATTGGACTCTGTCCCCGGTTGGGGACGTTAGTACGATGCCAGCCCCCAATCCGGCCAACATTTTGGAGCCGTCGAAATGCATAATCCAATTGGAGTATGCGCCGTACTCTTTAGGGAGTTCGGCTTCAGTCCACTCAGCGACAAAGTCAGCCAAAACTTGCGACTTTATAGCTCGCCGGGGTTTGTAAGTTATGTCGAATGGTAAGAGCTCAATGGCCCATTTTGCAATCCTGCCCGTTGCGTCGCGGTTATTTATAATGTCATTTAGGGGTACTTCGGAGGCCACTGTTATCGAACACTCTTGAAAGTAGTGTCGGAGCTTCCGGGATGCCATGAACACCGCATACGCTATCTTTTGATAGTGCGGGTAACGGGACTTGCAGGGGGTTAAAACAGTGGATACGTAGTACACTGGTTTTTGAAGAGGGAATTTATGCCCTTCTGTCTCTCGTTCTACGACGAGCACCGCGCTTACTACTTGATGTGTTGCCGCGATGTATAACAACATAGGTTCGCCCAGGTTGGGCGCAGCCAGGACCGGATTCGTTGCCAATATGGCCTTTATTTCTTCGAGTCCGGCAGTGGCAGCATCCGTCCACTCGAAGTGTTCGGTGTGCCTGAGGAGGCGATAGAGGGGCAATGCCTTTTCTCCTAGGCGGGAGATAAAGCGGCTGAGAGCCGCCACGCATCCAGTCAATTTCTGGATCTGTTTGAGGTTTTTTGGAATATCCAACTGCGATAGGGCTCGGATCTTGGCCGGATTTGCTTCAATTCCTCTACCGGATACAATGAAGCCCAAGAGCTTTCCGGCTGGTACGCCGAAAACGCATTTTTCCGGATTCAGCTTGATGTCATATGCTCGGAGGTTGTCGAATGTGACCCTCAAGTCGTCTACTAGAGTTTCGACGTGTTTGGTTTTGACGACTACGTCGTCTACGTATGCCTCTACTGTTTTGCCGATCTGGGTAGCCAGACATGTCTGAATCATGCGCTGATATGTTGCGCCGGCGTTTTTAAGTCCGAAGGGCATCGTGTTGAAGCAGAATGGTCCATATGGAGTAATGAACGCCGTTGCGGCTTGATCCGCTTCTGCCATCTTGATTTGATGATAGCCGGAGTATGCGTCCAGGAAGCACAATGAATCGTGCCCTGCAGTGGCATCGATGATTTGGTCGATGCGGGGGAGGGGGAAGGGATCCTTTGGGCAGGCTTTATTTAGGTCTTTGAAATCGACACATAGGCGCCAGGATCTGTCCTTCTTTGGTACCATTACCAGGTTTGCTAGCCAATCCGGATGTTTGATATCTCTGATGAATCCGGCTTCCAATAGTTTGGCTAGTTCTTCTCCCATTGCCTGTCTTTTGGGTTCGGAAAATCGTCGAAGAGCCTGTTTGACTGGCTTGAACCCTTTTAGGATGTTTAGGCTATGCTCTGCCAGCCTGCGAGGGATTCCTGGCATATCTGAAGGATGCCAGGCGAAAATGTCCCAATTTTCCCGAAGGAATTCTCGCAGCGCGGCGTCTACATCAGGGTTCAACTGTGCCCCGATGGAGGCCGTCTTTGTCGGGTCCGTTGGGTGGACCTGGAATTTTATAATTTCGTCCGCTGGTTTAAAGGAGGTGGACTTGGATCTCTTATCGAGTATCACGTCGTCTCTGTGCACCGTAGCGCGCAGCGCGGTGAGTTCCTCTGCCGCTAGGGCTTCGGATAGTGCCTCCAGGGCTAATGCGGCTGTTTTGTTTTCGGCGCGGAGTGCTATGTCCGGATCACTAACGAGAGTGATTATCCCGCCGGGCCCAGGCATTTTGAGCTTCATGTACCCGTAATGGGGTACGGCTTGGAAAATCGTGAACGCCTCTCGTCCTAATATAGCGTGGTATCCGCTGCTGAGCGGGGCCACTTGGAACGTGATTTCTTCGGACCTGTAATTGTCCGGCGAGCCGAACACCACATCGAGTGTGATTTTTCCGGTGCAGCGTGCTTCCCGGCTAGGGATTATTCCTCTGAAGGTTGTGCTGCTTCGCTCAATGCGGCTCCAGTCTATTTCCATTTTTTGAAGAGTTTCCTCGTAAATGAGGTTCAATCCGCTGCCGCCATCCATGAGTACCTTGGTAAGTCGAAAGCCGTCCACTATTGGACTGAGGACCAATGCGGCTGGTGCTCGGGCTGTTCGGAATTTAGGTTCGTCGCTGGCGTTGAAGGTGATGGCCGCGTCGCTCCAAGGATTTGTTGTTGCTACTTGGTAGACTTCGGCAAGGCTGTGGATCGTTCGTTTCCGCATATTGTTTGATGCGAAAGTCTCGAAGATGGTTGATACTGTACCGGTATTGTTGGTGTGGTTTCGCGGGGCTAGAAGCTCCTCCCAACTTTTGGCCACCTGCCGCAATATCCAACATGCACGAAGGCTATGTGTTGGGGTGGCGCCCTTGGTACTGTGAATTGTACAGGGTTTGCTGAGCCATCCCTCCAGTACGGTTCCGTTCCCTTTAAGGGGCTTCTGTTTTTTGGTTCTTGTACTTGGTGCCTGAGTGTAATGCACCCTTTTGTTGCAGACTGGGCTATGTTCGGGGTCGGATTATCCCAAAACCTATCTTCGGTTTTCTGGAAACTTTCTATGGCACAGTACTTTCGCACTATGGATGCCAAGTCGGCGAAACGCGTGATTTCACGATGGCTGACGGCGTTCAAGATTCCCCTGTCCGTGCAATTGTTGCAAAAGATCGAGATTGCGTTTTCCTCTCGGCAGTCCTTTATCCGGTCCATGACCAGGAGGAATCTGGCCCAGTAATGATGTACCGTTTCGGCTGGCTCTTGCCGGATTAGAGATAGATCACATATATCTGGACGGGCGGGCCTAATTGAGTCCGGGACCCTGCCCATCTCGAGGCTCAAGGGCCGAGAAGTTTCCGAATTTGGAAGCTTGGAAAGTGGAACATTGTCCAACGAGTCCGGTCCGATGCCTGACTTTATGTTCAGTGCTTGATCGGAATCCGCTCCTCCGCGGGAATCCGGCATGGAGGGTTCGGTAGCCCGGACACGACTAGTTTTCAATATGGGAGAAGGATCGTCGCGATGTTCCTCTACCACCGTGACGTGGTGGGTAACCTGGGGAGAGTTAATCTCTCTCAGATCGGTTTTAAGCCCGATCCAATTGTAGTCTGTAGCGACAGTTCGTTTACAGACGAGATCTCCGCTGGATCTAACTGCTCGGCGAATTCCGAGTTGACGTGAAGATTGCTCTCGATGACACGAGAGGTCATCGTTGAAGCGGTGGCCGGATAGGCGGTCATAAGAAAACCTCCTAGCCGGATAGTTTGGCCGGCGGCCAAGGCTCCATCGGCGAAGATGTCGTCCTTGAAGAGGGGAAGAGGCATCCTTCCTATCGGTGACGGCACAGAGGAACTCTCAATGAAAGCACCAATGTCGGTGTCAAAACCGGCGGATCTCGGGTAGGGGGTCTCGAACTGTGCGTCTAGGCGGATGGTAACAGGAGACAAGGGACACGATGTTTTACCCAGGTTCGGGCCCTCTTGATGGAGGTAAAACCCTACGTCCTGCTTGATTGATATTGATATTGTGGATGTTTACAAGAGTGGATCTACCATGAGATCAAGGAGGCTAAACTCTAGAAGCTAGCCTATGGTATGATTGTAATGGTTGTTGTTGTGTCCTACGGACTAGAGCCATCCGGTTTATATAGACACCGGAGAGGGCTAGGGTTACATAGAGTCGGTTATAATAGTAGGAGATCTACGTATCCATATCGCCAAGCTTGCCTTCCACGCCAAGGAAAGTCCCATCCGGACACGGGACGAAGTCTTCAATCTTGTATCTTCATAGTCTTGGAGTCCGGTCGATGATGATGATAGTCCGGCCGATGATGATAGTTCGGCCGATGATGGTAGTCCGGCTATCCGGACACCCCCTAATCCGGGACTCCCTCACCCTCCGTGGTCGATTCCCCCTCCGGGGGAGCGCCGGCGAAGGCTCCAAGATGGGATCTCGCAGATATAGAAGGTTACGATGGTGGAATTAGGTTTTGGTTGACTCCCCTGATGTTTTCAGGGTACGTGGGTATATATAGGAGAAAGAAGTAGGTCGGTGGCCATCTGAGTGGCCCACGAGATAGGGGGCGCGCCCTGTACGGGTGGGTGCGCCCACCACCCTCGTGGCCGTCTTGGCTGCTTCTTGACTTGCACTCCAAGTCCTCTGGATCACGTTCGTTTCAAAAATCACGCTCCCGAAGGTTTCATTCCGTTTGGACTCCGTTTGATATTCCTTTTCTTCGAAACACTAAAATAGGCAAAAAAAACAATACGGGCTGGGCCTCCGGTTAGTAGGTTAGTCCCAAAAATGATATAAGTGTGTAAAGTAAAGCCCATAAACATCCAAAACGGGTAATATAATAGCATGGAACAATCAAAAATTATAGATACGTTGGAGACGTATCAGTATCCTCGGGCCTGCATCCTTCATACAATAGAGTAACCGCGTCTATCTCCAGTTGATCCAGCTTGGCTTTCTCTCGGGCGGCAGCTCATGCGTTATCCGTCTGCTTGCAAAGCAGCTCTTGAATATGAGGGTCCTGCACCCAGCCCATCGATGGTCCATCGTCGTCTGCTCCTGCATCTTCATCTTCATGATCATGCCCTTCGTCTGCTCCGGCATCTTCCTCATCATCATGTCCGGCATCTTCTACATGATGACTGTGTACTGCATCTACTTTGTGATCATGTCCTGGAGATTCTTCGTCTTCTCGCCCGCCCTCGCCGTGGTTGTCTTGCTTCCCTTCCTCATTTCTTGCCCGACCCCCATGGACGACTTCATAATCATCTTCATCACCTTGCCACCGATAGCCATCCATGAAACCACGCAAGAGCAGGTGGTCCCGCACCTGTACGAAATTCGGGTCCATAAGGCTCTTCAGTTTGCATCTTCGACACGGACATCTTATCTTTGTCTCGTTCTTTTGAAGCATCTCGGCCTTCACGGAGCTCAAAAACCTATTCACGATGCCTTCGGTCATCGTGCGGACCATGGTCGCCTGCGGGGTAGAGCAAAATAATATTTTAGAACCAATTTTTTTTTGGCATGACTTTGCCTAAAAATAGGACCAAAAAGAATGCATAGTGCCACATTCTCGCCGACACGGAAATGAATCAACATTCCGACAAAATATTGGCAACTATCGCATTTCAAATACCGGTACCTGCAAACACAAACATATGCAACACCACAAACATATGCAGATCTAGGCCATAAAAAGTGCATGTGCACGTTGTTGGAGGGAGAAAAAGTAGATCTATAACATAAAGAAAGCTTTCCTCTTACTTACCTATCAAAAAAGGAAATTTAACCACTTAATTTGGGTGAATCTATGGTGCAAATGAGGTGAGGAGGAGGAGGCACCCGAGACAAGCTTGGAGGAGGAGTTGGAGAGAATGAAGTGGGGAAAATGAGTGTGATAGGTGGCTGTCCAAAATATCTAGCTGCTCTCAGGTTACCAATGGCGCACCACCTAACAATGCGACATTAGTAACCCTGATTACTAATGACGCACCTATTACGTGGTGCGCCATTAGTAGTTTTACAAAAAAAATAAAAAAAATTGTTCGTAGTGGCGCACCGTGGTTGTGGTGCGCCATTACTAGTTTGAACTAGTAATGGCGCACTATACCCTGGTGCACCATTACTAGTTTTGAAAAAAAAGTAAAAAAAAATTGTTAGTAGTGGCGCACAGAGTGTGTGTGGTGCGCCATTACTAGTTAAAACTAGTAATGGTGCACTATACCCTGGTGCGCCATTAATAGTTTGGGAAAAAAATTAGTAGTAGTGGCGCACCGTGGGTGTGGTGCGCCATTAGTGATATGGACACTAATGGCGTACCTACACATGGTGCACCACTGCTATATAGCGGCGCACCACATCTGTGGTGCGCTATTAATGTCCGTATTAGCTATAGCCTTTTCCTATTAATGCGTGAAGAAAGTGTTTTCAAGAGATTACTTTGTGTTTTTTTTGGATCTTATGTCCAAATCAATGTATCTGTGTGTTAAGTTACAGGTGTTTGTCAAAAAAAGGCTGAAGGATCTGGGTCATAGGAGTTATTTTGTATTGTTTTGGATCTTAGATCTGAGTCAGTAAACCTGCAATTTTTTTGAGGGATTTTTCTTTTTTGAGGGACAGTGAACCTGCAATTGTTACGTGTATGAATAAAATTAGAGATGTTTTAAGAAAGAAACTGAACGATTCGGGTTTTCTTTTTGCCGGGAGCGACAGATTATGTCGCGTGCGGTACTGGTAACATAAACCACTTTGAATTTTTGATCAAATTAACTCAATCTGAGAAACTCCAACGCAATTAAGCTCTTGCCGAGTGTTAGCCCATGTCATTAACATTCCTCCTGTCGCCCCTATATAGCGCTCGAGCATTTCCCCCTGGACCCCGACATCTACTACTGTTCGATCAGTATTTCACCAGAAGCACAAGGTGTAGCTGTCGTTGAGCAAACATATACAGCAATGGCCGCCAAGACCACGCTCGTCACCGTCGCCCTCATCTCTGCCCAGCTCCTCCTCCGTGCGTCCACTCCAACGATGGCGGTATCGATCCCTCCGGGCACAACGACCGGTACTACCGTGCCATCAGCACCCGCGACCGACGAGGAGGCGGCCGAGGTTCCTGCCGAGTGCATGAAGGTGGTGCAGCAGGCGGGCAGCTGCAAGGAAGACATCCTCAAATTGCTCGTGCCCGTGCTGTTCTCCTCGCCAACCCCCTGAGCGCGGAGTGCCGGAGTGCTGGGGTGTGCTCCACGGGGTCGTCGATACGTGCCTACGCGAGCTGTTCCTCGACTCGGTGGGCCAGCTCTACGCTCCCCTGCTCACTCACTTCTGCGGGATCCCAGCCCCCAGCGGCCGCAGCAGTAATAGCCGGTCATCGTGCCTGCGTGTGGCATCTCAAGGCATCCCTGATTTCTGACCGAGAATAATTCAGGCTATATTTCTAAGTAGAAGAATAATTAAGGCTCAGAGATTTTCATCTTCGTTTCCTTTCCATGTTTTCCTTTTCTTATTAACATTTTATTTATTGCAATTTATAACAGAAGACCTAATAAAATAGGGGATATAAAGCTGGCCATACCGTAGATCTGATTAAACTTTCTTCATGGGCGCCGGTCTGTTCCTAACCACCCGATTTAGTACAATGAGATCACGTAAACACCACACGATCCCTTTCTTCCTCCCCTATCGTCTTTTTTTCTCGGGAAACCTCCAATCACGCCACCGCAGACGAGCGACACGGCCTGCCTCCAAGGACCGCTCCGACGCATCTCGGCCCCCCTCGCCACCGGCTGCTGCCCCTCGCCGCCGTCGTCTTCTGCATTTCTCGTTGGCTACGCGTGTCCAGCAGCGTGCGCTCGTGGTTGTAGCTCCCCATGGCAACGGCCGTAGCTCCGGTGCGACGCAATAGCTCCGGTGGTGTTGTCACTGGTCGTGGCACCCTCACGACGACCTCGTGGAAGTGTACTCTCCCTCGGGAAGCCAGCAGCAGCAGAATTGTTCGCCAGTCGTAGCAACTAGCAAAAAAGGCAATGCACCTCACCACCACAGCACATGAAGAGAATTTGGTTCAAGCAAAAAAATTACTGGTTCCAGCAAAATGGATCGCCGCTTGTAGCAAATTGCTCGCCTAGCTCCATTGCATTGTGAGAGAAGGCCGGTTCCAGCCGAAAAGTCCATTCTGCACCCGAGCTCATATGCTCCCGCATGAACAGTAAAACCGAAAAAAATCGAAAAAAGTTTAAAAAATTCCAATTTTTTTTTGAGAGAAACATTGACAAAAGTTCTAAGTGCCTGCAAAAATTCATCATGAAATCACATTCCTGTAAGGCGTGGCAAAAAAACAAATTCAGTGCTTCAAAATGCGTTTGAAAGTAGCTTTTTCAGAGTACTATTTTTGTTTTTTTGCCACGCCTTCTAGGAATGTGATTTCATGACGATTTTTTGCAGGCACTTAGAACTTTTGTCAATGTTTCTCTCAAAAAAAATTGAGATTTTTTGAACTTTTTCCGATTTTTTTTCAATTTTACTGTTCATGCGGGAGCATATGAGCTCGGGTGCAGATTAGCCACGTCCGGTTCCAGCAATTTTTTTGCTGGTTCCAGCAAATTGGATTGCCGGTTGTAGCACATTGCTCGCCGAGTTCCGTTGCAACCTGGGATAGAAAGGCCGCCTTCCAACAATTTTTTTGCTGGTTCCAGCATCATGGGAGCGAGCTCGCTTGCCACGTGCCCATGGTAGCATTTTTTATCGCAGGTTGCAGCACGCCACACCAGCGGTTGTAGCTTCTCTGCAGCCGGTTGCAGCACGCCATGCCAGTTCACGTCGTAGGTGGTCGTCGATTTCCAGCTCGCCGGGGCGCCGTTGCAGCATCCCAGGACGCCGGTCGCAGCCTTTCCCCTCCGGTTCCAGCGCTCGGCGCCAGCGATTGGAGCATCTTGCACTGCTGCTTTGGGCACGCCTAAGGAGCGCAGGGGAGGGGAAAATGATCGGCACCAGCCGAGATGGGGAGGTGGACGGAGAGCCCCCTGACTAGCAGCGCCGCCGCACCACCGCGTCGGAGTGGGACGGGTAGGCGACACTAGCCGCACCGGCGTCGTTGCCCCCATCGCCCATCATGGTCGCCTCCTCGGCTCGCCACTTGCAGAGTGCATGGGTGTGGCCAGCAGCTTTGGATTTGCTTGGTCTAGTTGGAGCGGTGGCTAATGAATGGATGCAGCGCCACCGTGAAAAAGGGATAAGGATGCAGCTGCTTCAGCGGTTCGTGGGGCCTACCAACCCGCGCGTCCCATAACGCGAGAGACCGTGTCACGCATTGCTACCGTACGATGACGCTGGATCCAATGGACCACGCGGGACCGGCACAACACTCAGTCGGCGCGCCGGACTCAAACGTTTTCCATCGTAATATTACCCAAATGTTTTCTCTAGCAACAATCCAAAATCCCTTTTGCTGTACAACCCGCAATTTCCTCCCGAAGCTCTATCCATGCATGGAACAATTAATGAATGCACTAATTGAGCATCATGATCCGGTTTTTCTGTACAACCCACAATTTCCTCGGTCGCAGTTAATGTAGGCACATGAGAATTGGCTGCAACTCCAAGGAGGGTGGCCCGTGTGAAACTCAAACACATGGGACGTGGTCCCACTGCCAAGTGAAACCCATTTCCCCGTCATCCTCCTATAAAATCCTAGACTGCATCCTTTCTATTGTCAGTTATACTAACTATTACCCCATCATACCCTCTTGTCATGGCTCTCCTACAATAACGGACAACTTATAAAAAGGCCAAAAGGGAGTTTTCTTTTGAAGGAGACGATGCATAACATAGATCGGGCTGTACCACCGCAAGACGAGAGTAGGTATGCCAGCAATGATAACGAGGAAGATCGGGAGATGTCGCCATTCAATAGTATGATCCACGTGAGTATATGTTGGTTTCCATTTTGTCCTCATAAAGTGATTTTTCTTCTTCTTTATTTACTACTTTTAATCTCTCATTCTTTTCTAGCCACTATGCATGTAGTTGTTTGTGTGGTTGAATGGGTACCTTATTTTTGCATTCTTGAATTCATTAGAGATATGATATCTAGGTTGCTAGATATATCTCGAATTTTTTAGGAACTATAGTATATATAGAAAGCAAGATAGTCAATTCCATTATGTGTACGTGTTCTGATATTCGAGGATTTTAGGTGAGATTTTGACAAGTAACATAATACCTATATTTCATCTACTTTGATGAAGCATGAGATTAAGTTATGTGCATTTCACATGTTCCACTACCCTCTCTCTTGTTATCATCTCAAGATCTACACGAACAATACATGGCATTCACAGATTTGGTGTGTGGGGTTCATCAGATCTATTCAAAGAAGAAAGAAAAATACCTTTTTTCTAACTTGCTTATAGTGGTCATCTGTGAAACAATAATCCACATATAAGCTAATCTATCGTCTCTTTGTCATAAAGGTTTTCGAGGAGCATACACAATATTAAAGGTCGTGTTATGATAAAAAAAAGTATAGGATTTTAGTCCTCTTAATCTATAGAATAGTGGGCACATAAAAGGCATTGTGAAATCTATATCTAAACAATAGGATCATCATCTCAGGTGTGAGGAATCCTGGTAATGACACAATAGTAAGCTACTCCAATTCCTCAATCAAGAGAGGATCATTTGTTAGAATTGCCACCACTTGTTGCATGTTTCATGTGTTTTAGAGTGTCTCCTAGATTTTGTAACGACTTATCAAATGCTGACGCTCGGATGTTATCATCGACATACAAAGTTTGGCTCGCACGCCAACTTAGGTTGTCATTCTTTCTTCTAATAAGCACCGGTGGAAGCTCTGCCATTTGTCATAAGAAGAAAAAGTAAAGTTGGTGTTTAGTTAATTGAAGGATAATAGGATTAAATCAACAGACATCTGGGCTTACAAAAAGTAGGGTCGCTGCCTAGGTTTGCTCTATCATTCTAGTCAAGGACTAGCATTAATTTTTCAAACCCCTTATATATAGATTAGCGCAAATTAATTGTCTTCCAAATATACATATAGAATCCAAGTTTGTTACTATAGCAAAAATTCATGAAAATCATAATGGTGTAGTTTAATTCTACCAAAATATATGTGTGGTTTAACACAATTACTAAATTAATTTATGAAATATTGGAGGTACCATATATTAGAATCTACTAAGTATATTTTATTCTTCATGCTTGATGTTTAGTTAGACATATTTTGAGGTTTGATGTGCCTCTATCATATTCAAGATATGAAGTAGCGAAATGCTTATCCACTAACATCCGATTTGTGCACATATGTGGATAAGATGTCTAGAGTAACCCTGCACATTAAGCACATATAGGGTTGCACGCATTACTTCGTCCTCCCTCCTTTTTGAATAGAGAATATTAAATGCATGTGTGTGCATACATAGGTGGACATTAGATTTCTTTCATCAATTATTTGCCAGTATAATCCTAGTTTGTTATTGTGTAAACCATCACCAAAAATAGATATGACAAGTTTATTGCTATCAAGATTGAGAAAGTATCCATCAAAATTTAAAAACTCTAGGAAAAGTACCACTTGTGTTACTGGTTTAATTTCATCCATCAAAATGATCCAAAGTTCCTATCTTGTTTAATGTGATGATCTTCTTCACGTTCTTAGGACATGTACATGAAGCAGTTTTAGTCTTCTCCTAAGTCACTTGGGATATAATAATGGTTTGGAAGAGAGAGAGAGAGAGAGAGAGAGAGAGAGAGAGAGAGAGAGAGAGAGAGAGAGAATGTGTGCTACATCTTCTACACAATGACGAGAAGAACGGAGAAGAGGGGTAGGTTGTAAACTTATAGTCAGCTGTAGCATCATTTTAAGTTCCTAGTGTTAAGTTACTTTGTATTTCAACTTTGTCATATTTCGATGCCTATGTATTATCATATTTAATACAGCAATATAAGAAGAAGAAAATATGTAAAAAAATGTTACAAATCAGGAAAAAAGGTCTCATATATTAATGTCACATATGGCAAATACATGACTTTCTGTTACGAATTTAAGTTTTTTTTAGGATTTGTGCTTGCGTCTTTCATCAACGGACATGACGCTTACAGCTTACATGATGTCGTACTTGGAGTTCGAGTCGGATGGAATGTTGTAGTGTGCACGCTAACCATTAGGATTTAACGGGGACTTTGAGTGGTTCCTTGTTACCTTTGGAAACAAATATTTATGCCTATTAACTCACCATTCTTAGGGTGTAGTCATGTACTATTATTCATATTTAATATATTTGAGTGCAAGCTTGTCGGAATCACGATTCTGATTCGGATCAGGGATCCTATGGTTGGATCGCAAATCACAGAATCTTAACCGTCAAAATCTTAGAATTGTAGATTCAGTTGACAAGAATTGTAGAATCACTCCAACCAATTTAGGTCGTAAAATCACATGATAGAATTGTACTTCTGACACCCTTGTACGGGGAAGAAGTATAGTATTTTGTGATGTCTCTTCGATAGTATTTTTGCCAAAATGTTTCATGTTATAGGAAATGGTCTGGACACAATTATATTTATATTGTCTCTCTATAATAGTTTCCTTTAATATTCATCACAACAGTCAAATGGAAGTAATGATGTGACTGGGGAGCTCTTTTGTCCGCAATCCACTAATGGACATGGGCCATTAGGTTTAAACTTGAAGAAAACATCCTCTGTTTTGAATTCTATACAAAAGAAGCTAGTGCCAGCCTCCAAAGTAAAAAGGAAGGAATCCACATCTGCTATACACACAAGAACAACTGTGATACAAGGAATGAAGCCTTCAAAAAAGTTGCGAGCTTCCAACTTTGAAGCTTCCATTCTAAGAATTGGGGATTGGGAGGTAAATGTTATCTTAGCTCGTGTACTTTTTGTCTAATATATAGTATATGAAGTACCTAAATTTTGCACATCTTAGTCTGCTATTATATGCAAGTGTCACACTTGTTTTAAACTTTCAATAAAAAGAGAGTATGTTACCATCAGTCTCACAGATACACATGACCATTATTACACTTGGTAACTACATTTCGAAATTTTGTTTCTTTTGTTATGAGTTAGCCACTTGCATATTGGAAATAGTTGCCAGACAAGTTCATCTTTGCATCGGATTTAGTAAAATGAAAATTTTGAAAAACTTATGATGTTATAGTATTATCAAACTAGTAAGATTGATCCTGAAATATTTAGCTGAGTATTAACCATTTTCATATAATAATAGTTGAAATCAAAACTCAAAGGAGATATTGTGGCAAAATTCTACTATTCCAATAGCAAAATGGTGTGGGAAACAATCCAAGAAGGTTTGAAGAGCAAGATGGAGATAAAATGCTCGGACATTTGTGCCTTGAAGATAACTTGCCCGAAAAATTTACCCGGGATGTTGGATATTATGGTACGTGAAAGAGTGTTGCATATTATGAAAATTATCATGTTAATGAGTGCAGATTATGTTGTTTGGTGTGTGTGTTATGTTGTTACTAGTTATACCTTGTTTTCTCCATTTAGGTTTCTGCGGAACCACGGTTTTTCAGAGAAACCAAGACACTACCATATAGGAAGACTAGGTGGGTTCTAACTACGGATTTTACTGGCGGACAAGCGAGAAGTCATAGGTATAATATCTATGTATATTTATGGTTAAAGTGAATAATCCAAAATATACAGCGAATGATTTACCACTTCATGCATAGAAAATATTTTTCTCATTAACTCGACAAAAGCATTATCTATTCATTAAGAAGAATGAAATTGCTTGTTGATTAGGGCAAATTGGACTAAAACCTAATACAAATGTCAGAAAGCCTCCAGTGTTCATTGAGAAATGGCAGAACCCACAGACCAACGGTCCACCATGCACAATGGCATACCAATGAATATTGATGAAAAAGGTCCTCGATCATGCACCCTCCACCAAGTGAGCCAGATTAGGCGGGGGCTATCCAGGAATGGGATGAAGATCCCAACAGGCTTCTAAAGAAGCATGGAAGACACTATGCACTACACCACCCACCCACATTTCCCTTACTATCGCCGCCGAAGGTAAAGAGAGATGAAACCTAATATCGTAATAGAGTGGGTTGAGGAAGCACCACCTTCGACGGCGGTGAATGCGTCCCTGTAGAACCCTATGTTGCCTAGAACTTCCTACGCTCTCAAGATCAAGTAATCTTGGGGCCATCACCCCAACTCCCCCATCTGTCGTGTTGTGACACGAGAGGGATGCGCCACCACTGTCATGCGAGCTTGGCCTGACCGTGGTAAGGGGACAGAAGGGGAAGGTGGTGCGAGTTGATGGTGTTTAGGATTTTCTTCCCACGTCGCCCTCGCCGACCTACACAAAAGTTTTTTTTCTCCTATTCATGTTCCCTCTTACATTTTAGAATACCATGACCCACCATACATGCCTAATACAGTAAGTGTGGAATTGGCAAACGACATGGTATTGCCATGATGTCAAATTTTTAACCCTCGAAGGTTTTTCCATGTTCCCTTCAAAAACTCGTGTGCTCCTTATTGTTCACCTCTTTTCATCTATATGAAAAGGTAGTGCTCCTGCCTTTTTTTTTCAAGGTAGAAAATCAGTTAGTCTATAATTAATATTATGTCAAAATACATTTTGCAATTTTCATATTAATCTCAAACAGTGACATTTATGTGATTATATTTCAAATACTTGTGCATTCACATGAGTAATGTGCGAAGTTAAACAAACTATATAGTGTATATATAGGCTCTAAACAAACTAATATGTTGTTGACCCACAAGTTCTTCATTTTCAAATTAATAATTATGTTCAAATATTCTCTAGATAACCATGCCCTACATACGTTTTGAGGCGGCCGCGGGGGCGGGGGGGGGGGGGGGGGGCGAGGGGTGGAGGCTTATGCCTTATATTCTCGCTGGTGTACGGTTAATATATCCTATTAACTCTAATTCAAATTATAATATTTTATTTTATTTATGTGCCCTACTTGAGAGTGAGAATTATTCTTCTTTACATGGCATGCCCTTTGGTGTTATCTACACACTAGTACATACACATATCTCGCTAAAATAGTTTTGTTTGCACCCTTGTTAATTTCTATATATTTTCATTGTATTGGTGAGTGAAGATTTCCCTTTTACTACTTTCAGTAGGCATGTTCTACAGTGTGACCCAGGGATAATAGACAAGCACATTGAGAATCTCCTGTCCATAGACCATCGTCTATATTTGTTAACTCAAGAGAACAATATCAATCAGAACAGCCCTTGCTTGGGCACATGTTGTTCAGTGCCTGGAATCCCATCGAGTCCGAGCAATGAAAACTCATATCATAGTGATGATGATAACCTGTTTGGTACTGCACCAACTGGGCAGTCGATGCCAACTGCAACAAAGACAGTAGGACTAAATGATACTGGAGCCCTGCAAGGTGTACACTTTCATAGCTCAGGTAAGCTTCAGAACTATCATTTCCTGAAAGTATATTTTTGCGGTATATCGCTAACCATGCATGGGAGTTCGTATTAATTAGTACTCAGAATTAAAAAAATCTATGCAGTATGCAATATGCATCTCATTACTAAATCTGCAAGACAAAATCAAGTAAATAAACCACTTTTTGTTTTCTACAGTAGCTGTTGGTACCTCTGTGATTACAGAAGAACATTCAAGGGGGGGTGATCAATTGAAGAGTGACATGTTTAGCTGGGAGGAGTTCCTTGAAATGACCAGGGTGGCGCAACAACCCTTCATGTCAAATGGTGGACTCCTGAATGGCAAAGGGAAGCACATCAACAATCTAACCAATTCAGAGGACTCGCATAGCCAGGGCCGCTTATCCATCGAGAAGAGCGGCGCTGCCTGAGGTGATAAGGAGATTCCCTGGTGACCGTATGACGAGTGGGCAGGTCGAATCAGGGAACCAACCAAGCCGCGCCAACCATGTTGTCCTCTACCCAAGCTCAGGTATCTAATTCTCTTCCATCTACATGTCAGAACTGTAACACTTATACTGCTTTAGATTGAATCGATAAATTCAGAACCACACAAGTCCAAATGTTGTATTATGCATAGTGTACTAAAAGCACTTGTCTCATCTCCAGAAATGAAACAACTATTCCCTCCGTTCACCACAAGATGTTTTAACTTCTTTCTGAATCGGATGCATGTTTTGTCAATGAAATAAATAAATATGGATAATCCATCTCTAATTAATAGGCTTAGGCAGTCGGTGATATGCGCTACAAATCTGATTAGAAAAATGGCCCTGCCTGACGACAGGAGCAGGTATAATAGTATGGCTTGTTTCTCATCTATTCAGGCAGTATGTCAAATCCAGATATTTTCTTTCAAGTTTCTGAATGTAGTATGTATATTGTAGTTTGTAAATCATTGATCCCTTTTATCCATATTCTACTTTCTAGCCAGTTACCTTCTCTCTGGTCAGTTGACATAACACACAATATCTCCGTGAGCAATTTGCATCGTTTTGTTACTGAGAACCTGATTAACTTACCACAGAAGTTGCTTGCTCAGTGAACTTGTACTGTTAACTAATCTGATCACCTCTGTATTTCCGTACCACTACTGTCACAGATGAACCTTCAGGGCAGACCTTGCCGCAGAACCAGCCGAGTAATGGTGACATCTCACCGGAGACAATGGCACTTGAGCAGATTCATGACAACTTACTGAGCGACAACGAGGTTGTGAATGTGGAGCAACAGGATCTCATGAGCACGGTGAACTCTTTGTCCTGCTTGATTGGGCAAGCTGCTGCGGTTGCTCCTCCTCCTCCTCCTCATGCTGAGCCAGCCCAAGTGATCAACGTGGCTCCTTCTGAAAGCAGCAGCGCCGGCAACCAGTTCTCTCCATGGATGTAGCTCCCGAGCTCACCATGGGAACCATCACCGGAAGATGCTGAGATATTGGCATCTCTCTCTCTCTCTCTCTCTCTCTCTCTCTCTCTCAATTATTCCCTTGAGTATATTTGTGGCATAATAATATCGAACTGCTAGACTGTTGGTTATTGTAATGCAGACATGTTGTACTCTGTTTTGGTTCTGATAAACATCAATATAGACATACTCTGTTTTGGGACCTGAAAACCCAAACTTGTGTTCCTTTGGAGCATTGCTGTACATTGCCAACCAAAACAGTCAAGATATTGTTATCCTTGATATTTGGATTGCAGGGTATAGTTTTGAGCCCAAGAACACTGCAAGAGATCGTCGAGTGGGGCAGCCATGGCAAGGTAGTCGTTGAGCGTTGTTAGAGCCGGTTGCCACGCTCCCACATGATCTGACGAGACGCCAGTGCCCCTCTCCTCCTGTTGATCTTTATCACCCGCCTACCTTTTCCTTCTACAAACTCCACATCCCCATGTTCTGCATTGGTATGGGTTGGGTTCTCAAAGTCACAAGTATAAGAAAGGTTTAGATTCAAATCTATAAAAATTCATAAACACGTCAGGCATCTTTGCAAACACAAGCATGTGAGCATGAGCAACAAATGGAATAGAAGATCTGCAATGACTATTTGTCTTTATTGATGGGGAACCAACAGTGTAAAAATGCTTACTATTGGTTAAAGAAAAGATCACGTGTACAAAAGTTTCATGCTGTTCCAAGAAATATTTGCAGATGGCATGACTTCCAGTAAGATTAGATGCTAGCTGTCTATTTCCATCAAGTGTTAAGTTGTTCTGACAATCATCGCTAATACGTGATAAATAGTTCTTTTACCAAAAAGGCTTTCATCCCGCTTTATATATAAAGCACCGAACCACAAAACCACGATACAAACTCACGCCACCACCGTACATGACACACACATCCAAGGCGAGATACAAAGGTGCCCGGCACCGTCACACCACCCCAACCACTACCAAGCCACTACATATGCGCGAAGACGAACTGCTTGGAGCCACCAGAGACATCCAATCCTTCGAGGGGAGGCGAGATGGAAGCAACGGAACCAGGACTCCAAGATGATGCCTCCAAGAAGGGAACGACCATAGGTAGCCGCCACCATCCGATCCCAAAGATCGGGTTTTCACCTGGAGCAACTCAAAGGAGAAAGGCCACCGCGATGGAGCCTACAAGAAGGATACGGTGTCCACGGACGCCGCCGCCGTCAGCCAATACAAGATTGGGCAGGTGATGTACCCCACACGCCCACTCCTCCGATGCAACCTAGCTCCACCAACCACCAGCGACCACCCACCCGCGTGGCCATGGCCGCTCGCCCGCACCCGAGGCGCAAGTACCGCCCACGAAGGTCGTGCCTCCCGCTGCCACGGCCGCCGCCCTGCATCCAGACACCCCGAAGACCGACTAAAGTGATCGGCTTTGGGCCAAAGCATGCACCCGAACGAAGAAGCCGCAGCATATTTCCCACCTCGAACAATGCCGGAGTTGCGGCAGCCCACACACGGCCGGGGAACGGGGGAGGAGGGGGAGCGGATGCTTCCGGGTTGGCACACCTTGCCAGCGACGGGTGGCCCGAGCTCATCGGCGCCTCCCATCCCTCCAGCCTGCCTCCCCACCGGACACCTCCTGTGTCGCCCCACCTCGGCAGTGACCGCAGCTCCACGCGAGGCCACCAACATACACCCTCCCGCCGACAAGGAGAGATCCTAAGGGCCGTCGCCAATCGCGAAGGAAGCTCACCGAGGAGCCCATCTGCTCGGCCCACCGTCGTCCAGCAACTGAAGCTTCAGATCTCGGCCGGCCCGCCCATTGGCCAACCGCTGCCGCATCGCACCACCACCTGTCGTGGCCATGGCAGGGGCGGAGATCAGCAGCCCGCACCGCCCTCGGCCCACGCCACCAGGCCTTAGATCTGATGTTGATCCCGCCGGCCCTGATGACCAAGGCGCGCCCACCACTGCCGCGTCCGGTCACGCCGCCGCCACGAAGCCGCCGCCAGCAGGCTCCAGCTCACCGTCGTGCTGCCGCGCCCGCCGCCAGCGCCGCATCCCAGGCGGCCGCCTCAACCTGCGCCGAAGGGCCCCACCGAGGAGACAAGGCAGCCTCGCCGGCGCCGGCGCCTATGAGGCTTTGCCCGGGGCGCCCTCTGGCGGTGGCAAGGGAGAGGAGGGAGGAGGAGGGGAGGCCCGCCAGCGGCGCTAGGGTTTCTCCCGTGACGCGCGCGGGGCGCGTCGCGGCAGCGAGAGGAGGGGGCTAAGCCAGTGTGTTTGTTCCCCACCCTAAATAGTTCTTTTAGAAAATGCTTTTGTAAGGGGGTTTCGTATTACTCAAGGAATGTAGTTACCAGTCACGCGAGGTCAAATAGATATGGCAATAAGTAACTCAAATGAAGGAGGCAAAACATCGAGGTCCTATCCATATTGCAGGATTGTCGGAGCACAAGACAACCCCCATCTTATCTAACTAACTTACTAGTGTCTATTAGAAACATAGATTAAAAATTAGGAGTTTTTTTTTTCAAACAAATAGTTTGGAGTATTATAACTTCAGCAATACAAAACATTTCAGAACGCAAGGCCACAGAGAACAACATACTGTACAAAATGTACCCAAATATTTTTCATTCGAACATGCTAAAAGATTTACCTTTGTACTTTATTATGGAGGAGATTTTGAATTATAAAGTACTTTGAGGTTCTCCTGAACTAATGCCTACTATATATCCCATAAAAATACTATTTCCCCCTTTGTTGTACAACCCACAATTCCCTCCCGGTGCTCTATGCATTGAACAATTAATGAATCCATTAATTGAATGCCACGATCCGGTTTTTCTGTACAACCCGCAATTTCCTCGGTTGAAATTAATGTAGGCATGAGACTTGAATTCAACTCTAAGGAGGGCCCACGTGAAACTCAAAGACATGGGATGTGGTCCTCCCAGGCTACTTCATTTCAGTTGCCAATGACCCTAACTATTAACTCAACATATCCTCCTGTCAAAGCCATCCAACAATAACGGAGAACTTATAAACCGGCCAAAAGGGAGGTTTTCTTTTCAAGGAGACGATGCATGTCATAGATCGAACTATGCCACTGCAAGAGGAGTGTAGGTATGCAAATAACGAGAGCGAGGAAGATGAGGAAATGTCACCATTCGGGAATATGAGCCACGTGAGTGTATGTTGGTGTTCATTTCTGTCCTCATAAAGTTATTTCTTCTTCTTTATTTACTGCTTTTAATCCCGATTCTTTCTAGCCACTATGCATGTGGTTATTTTTGTGGTTGAATTGGTAGCTTATTTTTTGTTTTCTTGAATTCATTTAATATATGCAATCAAGGTTGCTAGATCTAATGTGAATTGTTTTGAACTATAGAATTCATAGTAGATATAGCAAGCAAGAAGGTTGATTCCATCATGCGTGTTATGATTTTCGTGGATTTTATGTGAGATATTGAGAACGAACATAATAGCTAATGTTCCATCTACTTTGATGAGGCATCAGATTAAGTTATGCACATTTCACATGTTCTACTACCCTCCCTCTTGCTATCATCTCGAGATCTACATGGACAATACATGACATGACACAGTTCTGGTGTGTGGGGTTAACTAGATCTGTTCAAACAAGAAAGAAAAAAATCCTTATACCTGGTCTAACTCGTTTATAGTGGTCCTATGTGAAACAATAGTCCACATATAAGCTAATATCTCTTATATTTTTCATAAATGTTTTAGAGGAGCATGTACAAGACTAAAGTCCATGCTATGGTAAAAACATAAAGAATTTTATTCATCTCAATCTGCAGAATAGTGGATGCCTACAAGGCACCGTGAAAACTATATCTAAACAATAGGATCTTCAGATCAGGTACAAGGAATCCGAGTAATGACACAATAGTAAGCTACTTCAATTCGTCAATCAAAAAAGGATCATTTGTTAGACTGGCCACTACTTACTGCATGTTTCATGTGGTTTGAGTGCGTCTCCTAGATTACATGACAACTTCTCAAATGCTAACGCACGGACTCATCCATCGGCATACAAAGTTTTGGCGCGCACGCCAGCCTAGGGTGGCATGCTTTCTTCTTCTAAGCACCGGTAGAAGCTCCACCATTTCACATAGGAAGAAAATGCTATTGTTCATTTAACTGAAGGATGATAGGCTAGAAACAGAACACATAGGGCCTACGAAAACTAGGGACGGTGCCTATGTCTGCTCTATCAATCTAGTCAAGGACTAGCATTAACTTTTGTAACCCACTTTGTACATATAATACGGATATAAATAGATTAGTGCATATTAAATGTGTTCCAAATATAAATATACAATCCAGGTTTGTTATTATAGCAAAAATTCATGAAAAGCACAATGGTGTAGTTTAATTATACCAAAATACATGTGTGGTTAAGTTATGGCTGACTGAAGTTGCAAAATCTATTGTGTAATGTAATTAGTAAATTAATTTCAAAAAGATAGGAGAGGAATTATATTTTAGAATGACTAACAAGTCAGTATTTTTTTCTTCACATTAGATGTTTAGTAAGACATATTTTGAGGTTAATTTACCTCCATCATACTGAAGATATTAATTAACGCTTGCTCTATGCGGATAACATGTGGCACTCTCGTGCATGTGAAAGGATCCCGTGCTTGTCCAGCCATAGTTGGCGTGATTCATAGCAGAATTCTACCAATTTAGTACTCGAGCATTAATTTAGAACTCCAGCAAAAAGTAGCACTTATGTTACTGGTTTAATTTCATTCCATCCAAAGGATCCAAAGCTTTTACCATTTTGAAATGTGATGGTGTCCTTCACGTTCTTAGGACATGTACAATGAAGCAGTTTTGGTCTTCTCCTAAGTAACATAGGATATAATGGTTTTGTGGGGAGAGAGAGAGAGAGAGAGAGAGAGAGAGAGAGAGAGAGAGAGAGGCAGAGAGAGAGAGAGAGAGAGAGAGAGAGAGAGAGAGGTCGTGAAAAATCTGAAGGGAGGGCAAGGTTGTCAGAATCACAATTCTGAGTCGAATCAAAACTGATATAGTAGGATCACAAATCACGGATCATAATTATCGAAACTATAGAATCATAGATTCTGTTGAAAAGAATCGCATAATCACTCCAGCCTGTTTAGATGATACAGTCACAAAATGACATGATAGAATTGTGCTTCTGGCATCCTTGTATGGGGGAGAAGTAAATGATTTCGGGATGTCTATTCGATATTATATTTTCTATATTAATGTTTCTTGTTTTAGAATGTTTGAGCACAATTATATTCATATTGTCTCTATAATACTTTCGTTTACCATTCGTCACAGCAGTCAGATGGAGGTAATGATGTGATCGGTGAGCTATTTTGTCGGCAATTCACTAATGGACATGTGCCATTAGGTTTAAGCTTGGATAAAGCACCCTCTGCTTTGGAGCTTATACAAAACAAACTAGCGCTAGGCTCCAAAGTAACAAGAAAGGAAGCCCCATGTGCTACGCACACAAAACCTACTGCGGTACAAGGAATGAAGCCCTCAAAAAAGTTACGGGCTCCCAGTTTCCAAGCTTCCATTCTAAGAATTGGGGATTGGGAGGTAAAAAAAATCTCGACACGTGTACTTTTTCTTCTAATGTATAGTATATGAAATACCTAAAAATTTCGTATCTTAGTTTGTTATTAATGTGGATATCCCACATGTTTACCTTCTTTCTATAAAAAGAGGGTGACCCTCAGTCTCACGGATGTGCGCGGTATTACACTTGTTTAATATATTTTGAAATTTTGTTTCTGTTGTTATAGTTAGTCCCTAAAATGTTTGAAATAGTGGCCAGTCCAGTTCATGTTTGCACTGGATTTACTAAAAATGTTTTTTTACTTATGATGTTATAGTTTTATCAAACTAGTATGATTGATCCTGCAATATTTAGATGAGTGATAACCATTTTTAGTATTATAGTTGAAATCAAGATACAAAGGAGACCTTGTGGCAAAATTCTATTTTGTGAAGAGCAAAGTGGTGTGGGAAATGATCAATGAAGGTTTGAAGAGGAAAATAGAGATTAATTGGTCGGACATTTCTGCCTTGAGGATAACTTGTCCAGAAAAATTACCAGGGACATTGGACATTACGGTACGTGACGAGTGATGCATATTATAAAAGTTATCATGTTAATATGTGTAAATAAATTGAAGCATGCGATGCATTTCACCCTATACAACATACAACAGATAACAATAAGGAACAAATTCTAATGGTAACCAATGTAGATGTTCATTCTCTATTATTGTGGATACTATTTGGTTTCTCGATTGTTACCAGTGATCTACCTTTTTTATGGTATTACAAGTTATATCTTGCTTTCTCCATTTAGGTGTCTGGGGAACCGCAGTTTTTCAAAGAAGGCAACACACCACCATACAGGAGCACTAGGTGGGTTGCGACCACGGATTTTACCGGTGGGCAATCAAGCATGAATAGGTAATGTAAGATCTATGTACAATTATGATTAAAGTGAATATTCCAATAGAAACAACGAATGATTTGCCACTTCATGCGCAAACAATCTCCTTTTTTGGTTAACGCAACAGAAGCATTATTTATTCATTAAGAAAAAAATGCATTGTTTGTTAATTAGGAGAAACTGGGCTAAAACCTGATATAAATGTCACAAACACTACAACACGTTGATCGATCAGAGGCATTATGCTGCAGGCTTTTTCTATAACGCCCTGTTACTTGTTGTCCGGAGGCATTTTTAGGGATCGCCTCAAAAGACCAGAGTATTTGAGGCATTTTAGAAGAACGCCTCCAAAACAAGATGCAACAGTGGCAAAAATTCAGAACGCCGTATTTTGGGCGTACATACAGGCGCATCAGTGCCGTACTTAAACCTGAGAACCACTGTTCTTTACGTGACATGCCGTTTGATGTTATCTGCACAGTAGTATATACACATCTGGCTAACTTAGTTTTGTTTGAACCCTTGTTAATTTCCATATATGTTCATTGTATGGTGGGTGAAGATTTCCCTTTTACTACTTTCAGTAGGCATGTTCTACAGTGTGGGCCAGGGATAATGGACAAGCACATCGAGAATCTCCTCTCCATAGACCATCGTCTATATCTATTAAGTCAGGAGGGCAATATCAATCAGAAGAGTTTGAGCAATGAAAGCTCATACCGTAGTGATGGCGATAACCTGTTTGGTACCGCACAAACTGGGCAGTCGATGCCACTTTATCCGATGCCAACTGGAACAACGACAGTAGGACTAAATGATTCTGGAGCCCTGCAAGGTGAACACTTCCAAAGCTCAGGTAAACTTCAGAACTGGCATTTCCTGAAAGTTTACTTTTGCGGTATATCGCTAACTATGCACGAGAGTTGTATTAATTACTACTCAGCATGTTTCTTTCCTATGTCGTATGCATCTCGTATTACATCTGTAAGATAAAATCAAGTACACTGACCTCTTTGTTGTTTTCTACAGTAGTTGTTGGTACATCTGTGATTACAGAAGAACCTTCAAGGGGTGGTTATCAATTGAAGAGTGACATGTTTAGCTGGGAGGAGTTCTTTGAGATGACTAGGGTGGCGCAACAACCCTTCATGTCAAATGGAGTCATGAATGCCAAAGGGAAACAAATCAACAATCTAACCAATTCAGAGGACTCGCATTACAGGGTCGACGATTATTCGTCAAGAAGAGTGGCGCTGCCTGAGGTGGTAAGTAGGTTCCCTGGTGACAGTATGACGAATCGGCAGGTCGAAGCAGGGAACCAACCAAGCAGCGTCGACCATGTTGTCTTCTACCCAAGCCCAGGTATATGCTACTATTCCTTTATCTACAAGTCAGAACTGTAACACTTATACTGCTTTGATTGAAAGGATAAATCAGAACTATATATCCCCGAAATGGAACAACTACAACATTAGATCAAGTTTTCACGTACTTGAAGAAGTGCAATTTCATCGTTCCAATAGTAAAATGCTATATGCCAAATAATAGACGCAACAAGTACACAATTTTTTCAGTGAAACCAATAAACATAGCGCTACAAATCTGATTACAAAAAACAATGTTATATGGCTTGTTTCTGATCTGTTCGGGCGGTATGTGAAATCCAAGAATATTTTCTTGCAAGTTTCTGAATTTAATATGCATAGTATAGTTTGTAAGTAATCGATCCTTTTTATCTGTATTCTACTTTATAAATCATGTAGCTTCTCTCTAGTCAGTTGACATGGCACGCAAAATTTCTGTCGGCAATTTGCATCATTTTATTGTTGAGGACCTGATTCACTTGTTACAGAAATTACTTGACCTTGTACTGTTAACTAATCTGACCACCTCCTTATTTCTGTACCACTACCACTACAGTCTCAGAGGAACCTTCAGGGCAGACCTTGCTGCAGAACCAGCCGAGTAATGGTTACATCTCACCGGAGACAATGGGACTTGAGCAGATATGTGAAAACTTACTGAGCGACGACGATGAGAATGTGGAGCAACAGGATCTGATGAGCACAGTGAACTCCTTCTCCTGCTTGATTGGGCAAGCTGCTGCGGTTGCTCCTCCTCCTCCTCCTGATGCTGAGCCAACCCAGGTGATCAACATCGGCGATCAGTTCTCTCCACTGATGGAGTGGCCGAGCTCACCATGGGAACCATCACCAGAAAATGCTGAGATGTTGGAATATCTCTCTCAATTATTCCCTTGATGAGTTGATTTCGGCCTCTAAGTTAGTGTTGATGGACTGTGTACATCACAAGGATGTGTAGGCTCGCCCGTCTTGACTTTTGATCTCGTCCTGATGATAAACGGTCTGCTTATGATTACGTGTGTGTCAGTGTATTTGTGGCATAAAAACATCAAGCTGCTAAACTTTTTGGTTGCTATTGTGATGCAGACATGTTGTACTCTGTTTTTGTTCTGATAAACATCATCATAGACCTACAAGCCAGGATGATGTCACCCGCGGTCACCGCGATCTGGGCGGCCGCTAATGTAGGTGCTGCCCGCATTGCGCAGGACGTCCCGCTGGCACATGTTGATGTTGCACAAGCTCCTCTCAGTACCAACCGGACCCACGGGGCTACCGTCCCCTGCACCGGTGCCAACGACTCCCTGATTCCTCACTTTGAGGTTATTCCATCTTCCTCCCTGGATGGATCCTCCCCTCTACCTCCCACGACTTTTACGACCTGTTTGGTTCATAAGTCCTAAAACTTTTTTTAGTCCCAACTTATAAGTTCCAAGTCCCTAAAAAGTCCCTTTCTGTTTGGTTCCTGAGACTTATAAGTCTCTATAAGACCATATTACAACTATAAGTCCCTATAAGACTCTCCTTGAGAGTCTTATTTCATAAGTCCCAAATGCCCACTTTAAGTCCCTATAAGTCCCTCCTGTTTGGTTTAGATGGGACTTATAGGGACTTTTTTAAGTCCCTAAACCAATAAGTCCCTGGAAACAAACACCCTCTTAGTCCAAGCTGCAGCTGAAGGCCGGGAACTACTCCAAGTGGCGGCAAATGTTCCACTTCATCTGTCGGATTCTGCAAGTACAAGTACAACGTCCAGAACAATGTTGATGAGGAGCCTCCAACGCAACTGTGGCACCATGATCATGCTCTAGATGTACGACACGCTCGCGGACGATCTACTGGGCACGGTGATGTCTCTGCTGGGCGCGGAGAATGTCATGGTTAGTGCTTCTGAGCCTGGTTGTGAGGACCAGCTAGAGAGTACGATCAACCCTAAACGTAAATGGAAGCGGAAGATTTACCCAGATTCCGCAGTGCGTAGGAGTGCTCGGATCCGGATGGCTAATAAAATCTATGATGAGATATGAAAGGAATCTTTTGGAACAACAGAGGTCTAAAAGACTTGGCTAAAAGAAGGTTTCTTGCGGAGACATCTCTTGAGCATAGGTTAGACTTTATCGCATTGTCGGAGACTGGCAGAGATAATTTTTCGCCACAATTTCTCAATACCTTATCGGGCGGTATTGATTTTGACTGGCACTGTCTGCCACCGCGAGGACGATCAGATAGGATCTTACTCGGGGTTAGATGCGAGTCCCTAGAAGTCCGAAGTGTGGTCATGTGAGATTTTGCGGTCAAGTTTAGGGTGAGGTCGAAGGCTGATGGGTTTAACTGGGCTTTGGTGGCGGTATATGGTGCCGCACAGCCGGAGCAAAAACCGGAGTTCTTGACGGATCTGGTTAGGATTTGCGGCTCTGAGCAACTGCCTATCCTGGTGGGAGGTGATTTCAACATTATAAGGAGGCAAGATGAGAAGAACAATGCTAATTTTGACGGCCGATGGTCATTCATGTTTAATACTATCATTGAAAGCTTGAATCTGGGAGAGATAGAGCTTTCGGGCAGAAAATTTACTTGGGCCAACGCGTTGCCGACTCCAACGTTTGAAAAGTTGGATCGTGTTCTGGCAAGTGTAGAATGGGAACAGAAGTTTTCATTCGTCACAGTTCAGGCTCTCTCTCGGGGTATTTCTGACCACACGCCTTTGTTTCTGGATTCTGGTGAGGCCTCCCACCCGGGAAACAAAAACTTATTTTCGTTTGAGCTGGCTTGGTTCGAGAGATAAGGCTTCCTTAATCTCGTAGCCAAAGAGTGGGCTAAGGATACAGGAGGTAGAACTGGGCTTGAGCGCTGGCAGAATAAGATTAGACACCTGAGAAGTTTCCTTCGTGGGTGGGCTAAGCATCTTAGTGGGGTCTATAAGGTTGAAAAGGAACGGCTCCTCAACCTTATTCAGTCCTTAGATGTAAAAGCAGAAACCACGATTCTGCCAGCCGTAGAGCTCCATGCCAAGCTTGACGCTGAGATGAGGCTGAAAGAACTTCTTCGTGAAGAAGAATTAAAGTGGGCTCTGTGGGCCAAAGTCCGAAGAGTGGTCCAGGGAGACGCGAACACTCAATTCTTCCATATGATCGCCAATGGCAAACACAGGAAGAAGAGGATCTTTCAGCTTGAACAAGATGAAGGAACGATTATTGGCCAGGAGAACCTAAAACTATACATCACTGAGTATTACAAACAGTTGTTTGGACCCCCAGAGGTTAACTGTGTGTCTCTGGATGAGTCTAGGGTTGAGGACGTGCCTCAACTTACTACTGTTGAGAATGAGATTTTAGCTGCTCCTTTTTCTGAAAAGGAGGTGTTCAAGGCCATATCGCAGATGAAAAATAATAAGGCTCCCGGCCTGGATGGATTCCCGGCTGAGTTTTATAAGAAGTGCTGGCATATTATTAAAGGGGACCTGTTGCCGATGTTCCATGATTTGTTCTCGGGACAGCTTCAGCTCTTTCATCTCAATTTTGGGACGATAACCCTGCTTCCTAAGGAAACAGAGGCTGTGAGAATTGAGCAATTCAGGCCTATCTGTCTTCTAAATGTTAGTTTCAAAATCTTTACCAAGGTCAGGACGATTAGGCTCACACAGATTGCGCATGCTGTCATGCAGCCTACTCAAACTGATTTCATGCCGGACAGGAACATCCTAGAAGGGGTTGTGGTCCTTCATTAAATGCTCCATGAGATCCACACAAAAAATCTTGATGGAGTTGTTTTCAAGGTGGATTTCGAGAAGGCGTACGATAAGGTCAAATGGCCGTTCCTTCAATAGGACTTACGCATGAAGGGTTTTGATGAAGCTTGCAGATGCCAGGTAGAATCTTTCACGCAAAAATGAGTGTTGGAATTAAAGTAAATGACGATATAGGTCATTATTTCCAGACACACAAGGGCCTAAGACAAGGTGACCTCATGTCTCCTATCTTGTTCAACATTGTGGTTGATATGTTGGGAATCCTGATAGGTAGGGCAAAGGAGGCCGTTCAGGTGGGTGGCTTGGTGCCTCATCTGGTTGATGGTGGTGTGTCCATCCTGCAGTATATTGATGATACAATCATCTTTATGGAGCACGACCTGGCAAAAGCCAGAAATATGAAGTTGGTGTTATGCTTATTCGAGCAATTGACGGGATTGAAGATTAACTTTCATCGAAGCGAGTTGTTCTGCTTTGGTAGAGCCAAGGAGGAACAAGAAGCTTATAGGCAATTGTTTGGGTGTGAATTGGGGGCTTTACCTTTTACGTACCTAGGAATACCCATTCACCATCGTAAGCTAACTAACAGTGAGTGGAAGTGCATCGAGGATCGGTTTGAGAAGAAACTGAGTTGTTGGAAAGGAAAACTTATGTCATATGGACGTCGATTGATTCTTATTAATTCGGTGCTCACGAGTATGCCAATGTTTCTCTTATCTTTCTTTGAAGTCCCAGTTGGAGTTAGGAAAAGACTGGACTTCTATCGATCCCGATTCTCCTGGCAGAGTGATGAACTAAAGACAAAATACCATCTCGCTAAGTGGGATATCATCTGTTGACCAAAGGACCAGGGGGGCCTTGGTATTGAGAATCTTGAAGTCAAGAACAGATGTCTCCTCAGCAAGTGGCTTTTTAAGTTGTCAGTTGAAACCGAAATAACTTGGGCGCAGATCCTCCGTAGTAAGTATCTGCAGTCCAAAACTTTGTCACGGGTGACAGTGAGACCAACGACTCGCCATTTTGGAAGGGGCTTATGAGAGTCAAAGCTGCCTTCTTTCATAGAACAAAGTTTATTGTCGGTGATGGCAATATCGTTCGCTTCTGGGAGGATACGTGGCTTGGCGAAACGCCTTTGGCACTCCAGTATCCGTCCTTGTATCGTATTGTTCAGCGTCGTGATGCTCTTGTTGCAACGATTATGCAGTTCATCCCTCTTAATATGCAATTTCAGAGGGTACTTGTTGGTGACCGGTGGGAAACATGGCTTCATCTGGTGAGTAGACTGATGGAGGTTCAGCTAACTCATCAGCCCGATCAGTTGCGTTGGAAGCTTACTAGGTCTGGAGACTTGACGGTCAAGTTGATGTATATCAATGTCATCAATTCTAGTGTTATTCCAAGTTCCAAACATGTTTGGAAAGTCAAAGTACCTTTGAAGATTAAAGTGTTTAGTGGTTTGTACATAAAAAAGTAATTTTAACAAAGGATAATTTGATTAAGCGCAACTGGACATGATCTACTAGGTGTAGTTTCTGCGATCGGGACGAGAATATCAAGCACCTCTTTTTTGACTGTCCGTTGGCGAGAGTCTTGTGGCGCACCGTGCAAATTGCCTTTAACATTACTCCTCCGAATTCGGTCGGTGCGTTATATGGAACGTGGCTTGTTGGAATAGAGTCCGAAACAGCTAGACACATTCGTGTAGGAGTATGCGCGTTGTTATGGGCAATTTGGAACTGCAGAAATGATTTGGCTTTTAACAGAACAACAAATATTCATTTTTTGTAGGTTTTATTCCGAGCTACGGTGCTTATCCGTATGTGGTCCTTACTCACTCCGACGGAGGCTAGGGAGCGTTTGGTTACTGGATCTGTCCGATGGGAGATGGTAGCGCGGGATATCTTCAACCGGTTTGGATGGCGGTCATGTAATAGGATAGGCAATTAGTTTTCCTATCTTTTGTTACGCCCGCCGGTTGTGGCTTTTGGGAGTTTTGTTCTTGGCGTTGTGGCTCTATGTGAGCTGGCCGTTTTCTTTTTTGCTTCAAGACTTTAAGACCTTGTTGAACTCCGGGGTGTCCCCCCTTTTCCAAAAAAACCCAGCCTGGGACAACCAGCCTGGGTGTGCGCGATGCACATCGGTTGATCGGCACCGAGTTCCGGAGCTTGGTCCAGGGACCTCTGCATCGCCGAGTACAGCTGTCGACTTAAGTCGTTACTTGACGCCATCGACAATATCTTTGAACCTATTATTAATGACCGCACACTAACCATGCAGCTCATCCGCGATCTTGGAGCATCTCTAAAGACATTGAACTTTCAAATAACCGTTGTGGAAACCACATAAGCGCTGCCCGACCCGCTCCCTCCCCGCCCTAGGGTTCCCACCCCCGCCGCCGCCTGCGCCGGCCGCCGGGCGTGCGCCTCCCGGCCCGCCCTGCTCCCCTCCCCTCCCGTGGCGCACCCGCGCGTGCCCGGGGGGTCCCCTGTGGCCGCGGCCCTCGGCCCCGCCTCCCTCCCTCCCCACCGTCGTCGGCGAGATCCATCAGGCAAAGCCCGGGGGCGTGGCGGTGGCGGGGCACTCCTTCCCTGTCTGCTTGTGGGCGCCGGCGCGGGGCGGCTCCTTCGAGCGATGACGCTGGACGTCCGCGGGATCCAGCGGCGGGGCGGCGGGGTGGCCTGCTATGGCGGCGCTCCGGCGGCCCTCGTTCTACGTGCGGCGGGGCGGCTGTGGTGCTCCCGTCTCGGGAGGTGGCACGCGACCGGTCTCTTGCCGGATCCGTCCGGATCTGGCTTTGGGGGCCGGCCGGCGGCGCCTGGCTCTGGTGGTGCGTGCCCGGCAGCTCCGGCGCTTGGAGTTCACCGGGCAACGCGGGTAGGGCAGCGGTCGGGCGTGGCTGCTGCTCCGGCCATGGGCGGCGGCATGGGTAGGTCTCGATGGCCAACCGGTGTCGTGGCGGCTTTAAGGTGGCTCGATGGATCTGTCTGCGGCAACGGCCGGCTTCTCCGGCGCCGGTTTGTATGTGTTCGGGCCGTCTCGATCTTCACCCCATCTCCTCGTCGCCGGGCGCTACTCCCATCAAAGGGATGGTCCTCTCCCAGCTGCGGTCCACCGCTCGTCTCGCGCCCGATGCCGCAGGACAGAGCTCGTCTCGCGCATGATGCAGCAGGACCGAGCTCGTCTTGTGCATGATGCAGCAGGACTGGCCTCGTCCCCCTCTCGTTGTTGCAGGATCAAGCTCATCTTGCGCTTGGGGCAGCAGGATGGGTCGGTGGATGCCAGTTCTGGCTGACCTATTGGGTCTGGATGCTGGGGGTCGCCCAGGGGCGCAAAAGGTGGGACCTTTCCGCTCGTCTCTTTCATTGGGGTGCGGCGGGTTACGGGTGAGGTGGTGTTGAGGTCTTGGATGCTGGGGCGGCGGCCCTAGTGGTGGTGGTTGCGCGGTGCTCTTGGACAAAGCCCGTGCCTTGGTGTTGCCCGGTCACCATGGTCATGTGGGCGGCATGGTTGCCGGGGTGTGGCATTCGGTGGCGGTGAATGTTGGCCGAGGTGAAAACCTGCTCTATCTTTAGACGGACCGGCGGCGGCGAAGATCGTTCCCTTCTTGAAGGCGTCATCGCGGCTCTCATTGCCCGTCATGCGGCTCCGGGGGAAACTCTGATCCTTGGATCAGGCGGTAGCGGCGCTCTGGCGTCGTATCCTTCCTGAAGCCATCGCCTTGGAGCGCATGGTTCATCATATGTATCTTCATATCTTCGGGCAGTAGTGCTAGGAGTGGTGTTGCTGCGCTCAGCGCCTATGTATCCTGTCTTGGGTGTGTGCGTGTGTTGCGGTGGCGTGGCGTGTGGTTGTACTGGATGCTTGTGGTTTGGTGCTTTATATATAAAGCGGGGCGAAAGCCTTTTTTGGTAAATAACCGTCGTTTTACAGTTTTGGACGGAAAAAAAAATTCCATTTCAGATCACATAAAACGGCCGGTACTGTAAAAAAGTACAGCTCCCAATAAAATAGCCCCCGTGTACCTCACATTTCCATATTTTGCCCATTGTTCCCGTTTCCTCTATCACACGAAAACTGTTGGCGAGAACAAAGTTTGAAGAGCAACCACTCCCACCCATGCACCTTCGTCGCAGCTAGCCTCGTCGCTGCCGCAAGCATGGGCTTCAGGTACCTCTGCATGAGCCCCCCTCGTGCCCCTGCCTCTCCTCCTCGCATGTGCCTCTTGTGCCGTGACCATGGCCACAGCCACCATGGCCAGTCGCCGAGCAGCCCCTGCACGGCCCGAGAACACATGCCCCTCTCACTACAAAAAAAAGACACATCCGTGACATTTTGGGCCGAACGAAAAAAAATTCTGTGATACATATGACACTTCTATGACAATAATTTTGACAAAACCCGGTATCATCATAGATGTGGTGGACTCCTACTTCTATGATACAAAATCATAACAGAAAATGAGCTTTTCGTCCTGGGCGGGCCGGACACGCAGCTGCATGACATTCTTTGGGCCGTCCATGACGGAAAAAACTGTGGTAGAAGCGAGGGGGAGGAAAATTTCGGGGAGTTGCCGGTTACGGTTGGAGGTCTAGGGCCGAGCGATGCACGTTTCTCTCGTACACGTACGCGCGTGTGTGCGAGGCGTTGGCTCTAACTGAACCCGAGCGAGGCGTTGGGCTCTAACTGAGCCCGAGTGATTACACTGCAGGCTACACGTTACTGAACCCAAGCGATCGATCGATGGCTGTTAACTGAACCCGATGGAGCGATTCCTTCGCTACTGCTGCTAACTGAAGCTGATCGTTTGAATGAACAGTGAGCATTGCGGGGGGGGGTGGATGAACAGTGAGCGGTGGCATTGCCTCTGGATGAACAGGACCCCATGGTGTGGAGGGCTGGATGAACAGTAGACGATGGAGGGGTGGCCGTGGAGGGGTGGTTGAACAGGACCCCGTGGTGTGGAGGGCTGGATGAATAGTAGATGGTGGAGGGCTGAATGAACAATAGACAGTGGAGGGGTGGTTGAACAGTAGCCGGTGAAGTAGCACGCGGTGGAGGTTGTATGAACAGGAGCCCGTGGAGGCTGGAGGAGTCAACGGTAGCCCGTGGAGGCTGGAGGAGGTCGACGGTGGAGATGAACAGTATCCCGTGGAGTCCCGTTTTGCGGTACGCCACACCCCTCCCGATGAACAGGACCCCTGTTTCGACCGTAGCGCTCCAACACAAGTCCGTTTCGTTCGTTTTGCGGTACGCCACACCCCTCCCGATGAACAGGACCCCCGTTTCGACCGTAGGAGGTCCGTTTTGTCTGTTTTGCGGTACGCCACACCCCTCTCGATCAATAGGACCCCCGTTTCAACCGTAGGAGGTCCATTTCCTCTGTTTTGCGGTACGCCACACCACTCCCGATCAACAGGACCCCATTCCGAACGTAGGAGGTCCGTTTCCTCCGTTGTGCGGTACGCCAGGCCTCGTTTCCATCGCCTGTTCCGTCCAAGCCCTCCCGATGAACACGACCACGCATTCCGTTCCGACCCAGCCGTTTGGCTCCCCATGAACACGACGACGACACTGTATCTCTGTTCCGACCCATCCATGTATGTATGCGCGAGTAGGTGTTTGAGACCCTCCCCGTATGTACGTACATGGCCGTATTTTCTTTCTTGCACGCTCGCCGCTGTACGTACGTGTACACGCTACGTGCGCGCCTCTACTACGACACGTGCGCGCCTCTACTACGACCAGTATGTACGTACACGTTCGCGACCAGAATGACAACCCTACGTACGCTTTGACCAGGTGGGTCCCGACTGTTAGGCACTTCCTTGCCTGCGAAGATGTAGCTGGTAGGTCCTAGCACAGGGGGCGAATCATTTTATTTTTGCCAAGACGCACTTCCTTGCATGTGAAGATGTAGCTGGTGGGTCCCAATAGTTAGGGGAAACTTTTTTTTTCACGAAATACGGTGGCCTGTCCGGTGGGTCCCCGCTGTTAGGTGGAGGAATAATTTTTTTGCGCATAACAAGGAGGCACTTCCTTGCAGTGGCCGTGGACCCAGCTGTCAGCCTCTCCACGTACAGTCCACGTCCGATGGAAGCCATTCCTTGACCACGTTGACCACGCCGCGCCGAGAGTACCAGGGCGGTGGATGACGGCGAGGCCTAGGAAGGGGACGACGCGGAGACGGGGAAGACGCAGCAGTGGATGCCCACGCGTAGAGGAGTACGAGGGTTCACTGGTTCGCTGCGGTGTGAAGCTGCCGTCACCGCAGAATAACAGGGGGTGTGGGTGAGTAGAGGGATGGCCTGGCCAGCGGTGGGAGTAGTAGGGGTGGTGAGGCCTCCGCCGCATCGCAGCCGGCCACGGGAGGCAGGAGCACGAGGCACGACTGGCGCTGGTTTGGGCTGCTGGAGCAAGAAGACCAGAGGTTGAAGAAGCACTACGGTCGTTGGATGGACATTGTATGGTCACTAGAGCTAGAATCGTGCATATTGACTAAGTTGACAAAGCCCTCCGTCCCCGTCAACTTAGTAGGCCCACAAGTCAGCCTGCCACTATACTGGGTCCCAGCTAACAGGGGGAGTATTCATTTTTTTGTGCGTAATAAGGAGGCACTTCCTTGCGTGCGAAGATATAGCTGGTGGGTTCGAGCTGTCAGCGGCGGTAACGTTTTTTCGCGAAATACAGAGGCCCTTTCGGTGGGTCCCTGATGTCAGGTGGAGGAATCATTATTTTGCGCGTAATAAGGAGGCATTTCCTTGCGTGCGGCCGTGGACCCAGCTGTCAGCCTCTCCACGTACAGTCCACTTCAGATGCATGTCGGTCGTTGACCACGTTGACCAGGCCGCGCCGAGAGCACCAGGGCGGTGGACGACGACGAGGCCGAGGAAGGGAATGACACGGAGGCAGAGAAGACTCGGCAGTTGTTTCCCACGCGGAGGGGAGTATGACTGTACGAGGGTTTACTGGTTCGACTGCCGTCGTCGGAGAATAACAACAGGTGTGGGTGAGTAGAGGGATGGCTAGGACAGCGATGGGAGTACGGTGGGGCGGTGAGGCCTGCGCGGCAGCACAGCCGACCACGGGGAGGAGGGAGCAGGCAGTCCCGCCGGCGCTTGTTTGAGCGGCTGGAGCAGGAAGAGCAGGGATTGAAGAAGCATGACGGCCGTTGGATGGACATCCAACAGCCACTGCTTGTGCGTCAACCTTTTTTTAGGAAAGCCTCAAATATGTGGAAAATAGCATACAACCCATCTGCCATTATTTCTAATAATTTACAGCCCATTTGCTAATTCTTAAGGTTTTTTGGAGCCCATATTCTTTTTGTTAGCATTACAACCCATATTGTGGCCACGGTTAAAAAATTATACGAAATTTTGCATATTTCGGTGCGGTCCGAACTGTTTTTAATCCCGAAATTTCGACTCACATTCAAACTGATTTTAAAAATAAATGTATATCAATATAAAATCCAACAAATTCTCCACGCATAAAAATTAATGTAATTTAAAATCCCAAAATGGAAAAAAGATATTTGAAACTAATTGCCGGTTTGATGTGTTTTAAAAATGTACAACCCATTTCTCATTACTGATAGGCCATTTTCTCGGCCAGCCGAATGAAGCTCTCCTCGTCTTGAAAGATTTGCAGCCCAACAGGCCCGACAAAGTGACTTACTTGGAAAATCACAAAAAAACTAGGTTGTGGCCTTGGACCCAGCTGTCAGCCTCTCCACGTACAGTACTCTTCCCATGGAAGTCGGTCGTTGACCACATTGACCACGCCACGCCGAGAGCACCATGGCGGTGGACAACGGCGAGGCTTAGGAAGGGGACGACACGAAGCCGGGGAAGACGCGGCAGTGTATGCCCACGCGGAGAGGTACGAGGGTTCACTGGTTCGGCCGCGGCATGAGGCTGCTGTCGCCGCAGAATAACAGGGGGTGTGGGTGAGTAGAGGGATACCCTGGGCTAGCGGTGGGAGTAGTAGGGGGCGGTGAGGCCTCCGTGGCATCACAGCCGGCCACGAGAGGCAGGAGCACATGACACGACCAACGCTGCTTTGGGCGGCTGGAGCAAGAAGACCAGAGGTTGAAGAAGCACTATGGCCGTTGGATGGACATCGTACGGTCACTGGAGCTAGAATCATTCATATTGACTAAGTTGACAAAGCCCTCCATCCTCGTTAACTTAGTAGGCCCACAAGTCAGCCACCCATTATGGTGGGTCCCAGCTAGCAGGGGGCATTCATTTTTTGGTGCGTAATAAGGAGGCACTTCCTTGCATGCGAAGATATAGCTGGTGGGTCCGACCTGTCAGCGGGGGGAACGTTTTTTTCGCGAAATACAGAAGCCCTTCCCATGTACAGTGCATGTACAGTGCGTAATAAGGAGGAACTTTCCTTGCGTGCGACCATGGACCTCGTGGGTCCCAGCCGTCAGGCTCTCCACGTATAGTCCTCTTCTAATGACTCTCGTATGTTGACCATGCCGCGCCGAGCGCACCGAGGCAGTGAACGATGGCAAGGCCCCAGACTGGAAGGACCCGAAGATGGGGAAGATGCGGCAGTGGAGTCGCAGACGGAGAGGAGTGGGAAACTTGACTGGTTCAGGTGCGGGGTGGGCCTACACTTGGTAGAGAATAACAGGAGGTGCGGAGTGGATGGATGTCCTGGCCATCGGCGGGGTAGCGTTTCCCTGAGGAGCGCAAAACAACGCCGCTGGACGCCGAAGGCTGGAGCAGGCGGTTCCGGCAGCGCTGGGGGAATAAGACGAGAGATTGAAGAAGAATGCTGGCCGTTGGATGTAAATCCAACGCCTTCTTAGGCTTCGACCTACTGGCCCACATGTCAGCCAGTCCATTTGGTTTTTTAATCCATTTGGTGGGCTGGGTGAAACAATGATGTAGCATCTATGCAGCCCGTTTAAATCCCATTTGCATTTTTCTCGAAATCCGCGGACTTGCTGGGCTGGGTGAAAATATCATGTTGGGCTAGACGGAGAAATGTTATAAAAACATAAACACATGATTGCACGTCAGTAAAATCTTTGCAAGCTTATGTACGCAATCACTAGGAGTTAACTTGGCAAGTTATATATAAACAATTATTATTATTATTTTTAAGAACTTTCAACTTACGAAATAAAATATGATTTTAATTTGATGAGTTAATAGTACGTGGGGTGTTATTGTTTTTTAGGCTAGATGTGGGACAGTTGAGTTGGTTCTAGGGGAATGTACTGGGAGAAAACTTAGTTTACATCAAAAAAGAAAGTGGGAGAAAATTCAGAGACCTGCTGGGTCCACCCGAGGAGAGGAATAAGTTGGGAGGAAGGAGATTCGAACCACGGCAGCCGAGTGAACTAGTTTTTTTGCGGACAAGTGAACTAGTTTACATACATAAGCAAATAGCCACTAAAAAAAGCAATATGGTTAATGGGTTCTTAAAAGAAATATTTCGGACAAAACAGATAATTACGACACATAGGCTAATGCATGAAATACTCAGATGATAAAGGTGCTTATAAAAAGATAAAGTACAACATCTAGACCTTCTTGGCACGCTTGATCATGACGCTGCGGCTGTCCGTGTACTCGTCGGTTACGGGAAGCAGACACGCCCTCATGTCCAATATCCGCCTGTACATGTCGTAGCATGCGTATGCGTCCTTGGCCGCGTAGGTTATGTAGGCTAGATTCAGAGGTAGCACCCACGTGTTCAGGTCGTCTTCTTTCATGTTGGCGTATCAGGGTTCGATGATGGTCTCAGTGAGGTCAACCACGGAGTCCTTCTCCTGCCCGTTGCTGATGATCTTGTATTGCTTCTAGATGTCGACAAGCTTGTTGCACCAGATGGCCGAATCGTCGCGTTCTTCCTTCTCTCCACCGTAGCGAAGGTGCAGTCGGCGCTGCCGATGAAACAGGCGAATGCTCCAGAACCTGGTGCAGCCATAGGACTGAGGCGAGGCAGAGCTTCACCGAGTCCGTATCATTGGTGTACATCACATTCAACTTGGTGCAACCATAGGACTGAACGGTGAACTAACTCCTTGCTGAAGTCCATATCCAGCAGGCTCACCCCTCGGATCGCTATTGGAGTCTCTTTGAGTGAACGAATGTGTAGGCGGCGGCAACAATTTGTTTTTCAGCTCTTGGGGAACTGGATTCAACAGTAAGCTGAGTGTGTACAGGCGACAACAGTTACTACCCCTCCCTCGTCCGCTGCATGCCCGGCAGAAGATGCACCCTCGGCGCATTCAAACGCCTCCATTAAGAAACCTACTCCGGCCACACGTCGGTTCACGAGTGTGTCTATATTGGTACTATAATAACAGGAGTTAGTGGTCACTTTACTTAAATTTAATTAGCTTTAATAGAAATTTATACTTAAAACAAGCAATGCATTGGCTCGTTCTATCAGTGCCACGGGATCAACATGCACAACAATTAGAATTATTATTCTCAGGACACACACGATCAGCACATTTGTCGCACTTTCACAAAGATAACACTACCAAGTTTGAAATGTTTGTTATGGTTGTTGTCCTCTGCATCATCATGCTGTGTTTCCCAGCTTGCAAGATTCAGAACCAACAAATAAGATCCAAATAATAAGTACAACAAAGATTCCTACACATCTCATTGATTCCCAGCTTGCAAGATTCAGAACCAACAAATAAGATCCACATAATAAGTACAACAAAGATGCCTACGTATCTCATTGATTCCCAGCTTGCAAAATTCAGAACCAAGAAATAAGATTCAAATAATAAGTACAACAAAGATGCCTACACATCTCATTGATTCCCAGCTTGGAAGATTCAGAACCAACCCATTAGAGCCTTTTGATAAAGTGAATATCAGGATTAAATCCATCTTGGCTAGCCATGTCATACAATCGAAGAACTTGGCGAATGCTCTTGACCGTCACAACATGTGTAGTTGAGTATTCCCATTTGCACAGCAAGTTTGCACAACACAAACAAGGAGACATGAGAGCATGATTTCACTTTAATAGCGGCCTCCTTGAACTCAACCTCCAGCTCCACTAGGATGAGGTCTTCCTGGAGTTCCATGATTCAATTCATGCGCCTTTTTCTGTGGTTCACTTGAAATGAAGCAAAGATTGCATCATTCAGCTAGCAAGAAGTACTTGCTCTTGTGAGCTGGCAGGTTCTTCTTTAGTAGTTGCACTAAAATTGAGGAACATTAAGGTTGGCTGTCCGGCTCATGTAAGGTGCAACTATAATTTTCTTATCCTTTTGTGTAGTTCCACTAAAATAAAGTGCCATTGTGGTGACAGTGACGGCTCCTTCTTGCAAAGGCTAATAAAATGTTACACGAGATTACCAGCATAACTTGACGGAGATTTTGGAAACTCCAATCACCATTTTGTGCAGTTCCACCAAAATTGAGAGATGTTGCCCACGTGACATTTTAGTTGAACTGCACAAGACACTCATTCCAAAAAAAGTGTTCTGTGCAGTTCACCAAAAGGTCACAATAGCAACAAGGTGAAATGGATATCCCTATCTGCACAAAATGATAGAAAGTAAATAGTTGCTGGTCAATAAGAATATACGAAACATATACAAAACGAAAAGAAGCATCTTAATTATGTTCATGGCAATCAAACAAGGACAATAGAAATTTTAAAACGTCAGCAATGCTTCATGTTACCAGAAGCATTACGATCAACAATGAGATTCCTCAGATATGGGATTACTTTAATGGTGGCATTGCTTGTTTACCAGACACAGTAAATCAACATCAGCTAAAGAGTTGGTTTAAGGGCATGGGACCGTGGGGACACCAGGACACTCAGCAGCGTAAAGGAGCAACTTACTTATCATACTGGGGAAAACAGCAGGAGTGCCATTTGTAACACAGTTTAATTACATCTTATCACTGGAGGCATTAGATTAACAATAACACTGGTTAGACATGTCCCTAAGGCAACAGTGTGATCGCTTCATTTTACATGCGCCCTTACATTAACAACAACAAAAGGTCGGTATAAGGACATGCGACAGTGGACGCATCAGCACAATGTACCTACGAGGAGGCATAAAGTGGTGATGCCGAGCTTGTTCACGCTATGTGAGGGCAGCAAACCTAATCCTGGAGACCTTTTACTATATGAGGGCAGCAAATCTAATCCTGGAGACCTTTTACTATGTGAGGGCAGCAAATCTAATCCTGAGACCTTTTACTATGTGAGGGCAGCAAATCTAATCCTGAGACCTTTTACTATGTGAGGGCAGCAAATCTAATCATGGGACCTTTTACTATGTGAGGGCAGAAAATCTAATCCTGGAGACCTTTTGCTATGTGATGGCACAAAATCTAATCCTGGATATACTCTGTTGACTTGTCCACCAGCTGCCACTTTCTATCCTTTTTTTCAACCAATAATAGATTTGTTACTTATCCAGTTTGTACTGCGTTTTCCCATTATTTCCCTTTTCAACCAAGAGACCGGTTGGGTATCCGGTCTCTACTACTTTCTCCATATTATTTCCTCTTTGAATCAAGTCCTAGATTCATGCTACAACTTTCCCCCCTTTCTTCGTTTTTTGAACAAAGCCCTAGATTCGAATGCATGAAGTAGCTTTACCTCTAATAATACTAAAAATTTAGGTGGCTTTGGAAGAGCTGATGGGAGTAGAAAAAGATGCACATGCAGACACGTGGGGAGCTGGGGCAGTAGAGCAAGGCCGCTTTTGAAGAACTTATACCTGAGGGTCGCCGGGATGTCGGCGGCGGCAGGTCGGATCTGGGGACAATACGGCAGGGAGGAAGAAGGGTCGGAGGACCTCCCGAGCCAGTGCTGTGTCGGAGAGAACGACACGGGCAGAGGATCGGGCCCCTCCGGCAGCTGTGGGTTTCCTCCCTCGGCGGCGATGACCGCGTGAACGATGCACCTTTTAGTCCTCTACACACACCGGCCAAAGGGATCCGAACGGATCTGTGACCAGCGGTGAACAGAGAGAAAATGTCACTACCGCTGTCTTGTTTATATCTGGAGAGGATGAGAGAATGAAGAGAGCAACCCTAGTAAAGCAAGCACTCAGGCCCCTATGTCCATATATAGTGGAGTGATTATCTTTTTTCTCTCCACAACAAGCGTTTCAATTTATGTACGTGGCATTAAAGAAAAGAAACTCTCTATTTAAGGTGACTACTCTACGACTCCTACTTACTACTACAGTATTGTTCACTTGTGCTCCCCGCCCCTCCATTCATTGAACAACCCCACGGGTGAATAAACATACAGTAAGTACTGTATTTATATAGAACGAACATGCTCGAACTATTTTCACGTAGTTAAAAGTTGAGGGCGGGGCTTTTCCCGGGCAGTACGCGCAGCAGTTTTCGGGTAGGCGGTTTGACAGAGAGGCGAGGAGGGTGAGCGAGTGGGGCTGTGCGATTTGACGGCGCGTTACTGCTGGAAAGACTTATGATATGACCACTCACTATAGTCATGAATTACTGGCGCTCCGACCAGGGTGATGCCCCCCTTCCGTTCCGCCCTCTAATCTGGTGCATGACACGTCGACCCGGATGCTGGCTCTCCCACATGTCGGAGTAGTAAGAAGGAGCAAAGAATGATGCGGTATATACTAGTACTATACTACTCCCTCCGTTCCTAAATATAAGTCTTTGCAGAGATTTCACTATGGACCACATACGGAGAAAAATGAGTGAATCTACACATAAAATGCATCTATATACATCCGTATGTGGTCCACAGTGAAATATGTACGAAGACTTATATTTAGGAACGGAGGGAGTACTACTCAGTTCGAAGGAGTGCGAACCACGGCAGCCCAGTGAACCAGCCGTGCGGACCATGGTAGCCCAGTGAACCAGCAGTAGAAAACAATGTGGTGATATGGCCATAAAAAACAATGTGCTACGGTCCACACTGTAGCATGTACAGTAACACTCCTCTTTGTTTGGATCACTGAGTTAGAGCTAGTTTGGGTTGACATAGCCTCAAATTATCGAAACAAGAGGGGTTAGTTTGAGCTAGTTTGCTCTAACCCAGCTAAAAAAATAGCCCGATGGAGAGGTTCTAATTGGGTTAGTTATCCTCGGGCCCACTAAAAGAGAACTAAAAAAATCTCACCTGCCCGTACCAGATCGCTCCCCTAAAAAAATCTCACCTGCCCGCACCAGATCGCTCCCCCTCCCTCTCGCACGACTCCTCTCTGTTCCCCATAGGGCCGCCCGCCCAAGCGCCACTTGCCCTCTCTCTCCTTCGGCCGCCCTCTCCTTCCGGCCTCCGCCGCCCTACTCCGGCCGCCCTCTCCCTCTGACCTTCGAAGGTCGCCCCGCTCCCCCTTCACCAGTCGTTTTTCTCCCTCTATCGTGCGCGGCGGCGGCGCATCTACCAGGGAGGTCGCGAGGGGGGTGAGTTTGTCCGCTCCTTCTCTGTCTCACGGCCATATCATTGATCTTGCTTGCTCTAGCGCTAATTCTGATTTGGAAAAGTAGATCCTGATCAAACTTACTATAGATTTGCAGTGCACGCATGGAATTGTTTGATGCTGCTTGAGGAGGTAATAAATATTTCTAGAGGCCCAAAGATTCTGGTCACCTTTCTAGGTATTTCAATTTCAGGCTTGCATTATTTGTAGAGGCCCAAAGATTCAGTTCACCTTTCTAGGTATTTCAATTTCAGGCTTGCATTGTTTCTAGAGGCCGAAAGATTCAGTTCACCTTTCTAGGTATTTGAGTTTCAGGCTTGCATTATTTCTAGAGGCACAAAGGTTCAGTTCACCTTTCTAGGTATTTCAGTTTCAGGCTTGCATTATTTCTAGAGGCCCAAAGATTCAGTTCACCTTTCTAGGTATTTCAATTTCTGGCTTGCATTATTTCTAGAGGCCCAAAGATTCAGTTCACCTTTCTAGGTATTTAAGTTTTAGGCTTGCATTATTTCTAGAGGCCCAAAGATTTAGTTCACCTTTCTAGGTATTTCAGTTTCAGGCTTGCATTATTTCTAGAGGCCCAAAGATTCAGTTCACCTTTCTAGGTATTTTAGTTACAGGCTTGCATTATTTCTAGAGGCCCAAAGATTAGGTTCCCAGTCGGTGGCAAGCGGCCCTGCTACCCATGCCGGTGTCGACCTCAACTCGCAAGGGCCGACGTCGGAGGGGTTCCCGGGGCTTGGGCTCTACAGAGCCTTCCTCCAGAGCGACGATGGCGAACTCCTCCCTCGGTGCGTGAGGGGCTCCGGGCTCCCTCCCTATATCGTGAACGACTTCCGTGATGAGTTAGCTCATTCTTTGTTTCATTAAGTGTTTTTTATTTTGTAAAGCTTGATTGAAAAATTGTATGTTTAAGTGGGATATCTCATTTGTATGGACACAGTAAAAATTATCATGTTTTGCATGCTTGATTTGTATAGATGGTTTGTTTATGTCAATTGTGAGCGGGAGGAGGACACAGAAGAGCCGACCACACCAAGAGGGTGCTTGGATCCAAGGGACTTATTTTAGTCTGACTAAAAATAGGGTCCAAAGTAGTCAAATGATTGAGATAGAGCATTTATTGTCAATCTAACCCTGCCATCCATAAACCTCTTTGGTTTAGAGTTATTTCAGGGTTAGAATCTAACTCTAACCTCTAACTGAGTTAGAGTTCTCCTCGTCTCGGTTCATCGCCATCATACTTTCCCCATTCCTGTGTTTTCAGTATCCTGTGAATCAAAGAGGCCCTTTTTCGGGAAAAATCAAAGAGGCCCTTAGACTGGTTTAGGTCCGGTCATTTTTTATAAACATGTTATGTCCAAAATTTAATGAACGTGCTCTGGTTTCCACGAAAATAATCCGATTTCATGTAGTAATTCATTGATTTATTTATTCTTCTGCGGGGGGTTTGCATGTAATTCATGAGGTCTGAAATGTAATGTACCCCGGCATATGCTCCGAGTCATGCATGCACTACGAGCCATATGCTCTATGTCCCACATGTCGGTGAATGGGAGCACGTGGAAATAGCCTAGGAGTACATATAGGAGGATAAATGCGTGAAAAAATATGTAATATGAAGTGTAGCCGCGGTTCGAAAAGGAGACCTAAAGTGATGACAGCTATAGGTTGCACGCACCCAACTAGTGGTACTAGACATACGACTAATTTTTCCCTCAAATAAAAAAAGAGGCACGATTGCTCAGTACTCCTATTCTATAAACACGAGTCCCATCTGACAACAGCGTCCGTGCTACAGCTAGCTCTCCTCCCTCGTTTCTCTCTTCTAATTCTAAACTCGGTCGACGCCTGGTGGGTGGGGTGGGTTTGCTCAACTGCGGCCCCACCTCACAGTGAAAACGTTACGACTGGAATAAAAAATACCATATACTCCCTATGTTCGTAAATATAAGCCTTTTTAGATACTAGTTCAAATGGAATACAACATACAGATGTATGAAGACATAGTTTAAAGTGTAGATTCACTCATTTTGCTCCGTATGTAGTAGTCACTTGCTGGAATCTTTAGAAAGACTTATATTTGGGACGGAGGGAGTACTATACTAATAAAACATTAAGGCCACGAGGCGATGCAGTGCTGGTTACAGGAGGCAATAAGAAGAGATGCATCCATCGACGACGTCCACCTCCTCGACTCAGGGCGCCGGCCCACCGAACGACGCCTAAGTAGCAGCGGCTTTCGTGGCCAGGTTGACGTGCTTCTGAACAATGGCGTCCAAAGATTCCAGCCACTGGAAGAAGGCCAACGTCTTTCTGTCCTCGCTTGCCTTGTAGTGGCCTATGTAGACAATTTCCTCGTAGACGTGGATGTGCAGGTCGACGGTTTCTTGCATGGCGAGGCACTGCGTGGTGAGCGCGGCCTCGAGGTGCACATTCTTCGTCGCAACCTCCGGCACCTGCAGGGCCACCAGGGCTTGAAAGAGTTCATCACCATGTAGGCCGATGAGGGTGGCAGGCAATGAGGAGCGTGGGCGCACGGGCTGGAGCAGTACGGCAAGGTCGTCCGCGCGCTTCTTGACGGCGGTGAACTTGCGGATGGAGTTGACCATCATGTCATCCATGCGAGAGGCTAAGCCGGTGTCGGTGAGGGCTCCGATGCCTGCGGTCGCCAGCACCGTCTGGAAACGCTACACGGTGCGGGGCCGCAGGCAGGTGCCTTGGATGATTTGGCACAGCCGACTGCCTCTCGCGTCCATCGCCTCCATAGGTGCTTGTGGCTTCTGGTCACTTGGTCTTGGATTGGAGTGAGCAATGTTGCGCAGAGACTTGGGAGTAGATGGATTGGAGTGGTGGGGCGCCTTTATTATACAGAGTCCAAACTCTGTTGCATTCACATCGTGCTGGCTCTAGTCTGCTTCTCCAATTAATTTCCTCTGCATGTAATTGAGGATGCATCATTGACCGTTCAACATCTCGGGAACCGCTACCCTCTTCCTCCTTGGCATTCAAGCACCTATGGACCCGTCGACGACGAGGTGCCTATGGTGACTTCGTAAATTTCAAGATGATAGGGCCGTGCATGTGTGCATTCATAGGGGTGAGTGTATGCGTGTGTATATGAGTGCTTGCATCTGTACTGTGTCAAAAAAACAACGTAAATGCGTGTCAAAAAGAGACTAGTCAGTATACTCAATATTGTGCACCTCAGAGAGGAAAACGATAGAACTAGTACATATTTATTTACGGTGCAAATTCACTCATTTTGCTCCATATGTACTCCATCTCGGTGTAGTCTAGTCACTTGTTGAAATATCTAGAAGGGCAAATACTCCTTTCTAGTTTACAGGGCTATACTAGCAAGTAGTTGTACGTACTAGTACAATAGTGGGATCACATAGCAATTTTGTCTCATACAAGAGCCTGGCTATATGCGTGCTCCAATGTTCGCAACTACAACGTTCGGTTTGCGCTTGGCTCTTCACCTCTTTGAGAAGACGAACAATGATGTTACTACTACTGCTTCTACAATGTCGAATCCACTGCTGCATGTCCGTCCACCACGAGCGGAACGGATAGCTTGCTGTAGAAGTACTACTAAGCAAAAGCCTGTCCTCGTTTGCGAGCAACAGCGCGCATGGGCGAGGGAGAAGGCGTGTAGTAAAATCAAGCTTCTCCTCATTCTACGAGTTGACGCGACACATCATAGCACTGGCCCCACATGCTTGCCTATAAACTTGGCTGAAAGACCCGCAGTGTACAATATATTTGTTGCAACCTCTAACATTTACCCACCACAAATTAAAATATATGTAGCCGTATGCATCGTTCTGATGCAGAGGCCGGGGAGTTCCCCCTTTGCGAAAAAAACAAATTAAAATATACATTCCTGTCTTGACCAGATGAGCGTGCTAACTACAATCACCAGGGTGACAGGTAGGGCCAGAAGACTATTTTAATTAAAAAAAAACTTTGAGACGGCGACATAGCATGGAGCCGACCCCAACGATTTTAAGCTTACAGGCACGGTACACGCTATCTAGACTACTCTACACATGAAACTGCCACACGAGCGTCCGGGCTGCGCTTGGCTCTTCGCCTCTTGGAGAAGTCGAACAATGATGGTGTACTACTGCATTGGAGGAGTACTACAGTATGCTTCTGGCCATCTGACACCGATTGAACTGCTGCATGTCCACCGAGTGCGGGAGGGAGAGCGTGTAGCAAAAGCTTCTCCTAGTCTTGCCAGCCACCACGCTCATGGGCGAGGGAGGGACGCTCCTATCTTTGCGTGTATGACAGGTGGGCCCGACAGGTGTGTGGCCAACCTGTCATACAGCCAAAGGCAGGTGTAGTTAAGTGCGCGAGGGAGAGGATAATCAAACTTCTCGTTGATGTACGAGTTGACGCAACACATCAAAGCACTGCACTCGATATATTTCAACAATTTAGGGTTACTGATTCATTAATTACAACACATGCATGCATGTCGTGACTCTCCTTTTGATACTTGCATGTGTTGATTTAATGCACCTTGAAGTAGTACTCCCTCCGATTCCTTTTACTTTGCGTATAACTTTTTCTTGTTTTTCTCAGATTAGTCTACGCGTCCGCGTTGGTTTCCATCTGTGCCCTCGCTCGATTAGTTCTGCCCCCATTAATCGCGCCAGTTTCCAAAGCAGAAAATGGCTACAGGAAAACGCGTGCAGCGCCGGATGCGGCTTGACCGCCTGGGGAAGACAACTCAAGCGAAAAGGAAGGAGGACCAGCCAACCATTGCATGCGCATTTACTGTCGATATTTATGCAGCTTACTCATGCGCAGGGGCAAATTTGTCCAGAAAACTCAAACTACTGCCTTCCTTGGTATGCGGGAGGACAGTTATGCGCAGAGTATAAAATATGTGACGGTAAAGCTTTGTAATGCCCCGACCCAAGCGAGAGATGGTTGTGCATGAGGAGGGAGAGATCATGCAGACGGAACAGGAACCGACGAGGGAGCTCACTAAGGTCTCGATGGACCTCACCGTGCTTCAATAATGATTGTGTTTTCGATTGTAACGTGACAGCACTTGTTCCAAAATGACTTTGTTAATTTTAATGTGTGCACCTTCGCAAATCGGACTGCAAATTTACCACAGCATGTTGGTGCCATGTCATGGCACCAAGCCAAGTTTCATTATTTTCATGCATGTTTTGGATTTACAGGAATTAAAAAACTAAGTTTCTCAATGTTTCCAACCCAGCCACGACGCCTAGAATTTTGAATTTCATTCCCATTTCTTGCATGGAACCTAAAAATTTACCCGAGGACACACATGTGATTTTTCAACCAACTTTGGTGCACTGGAACATGTGCTTGTATTTCAAATTTGAATTATGCACACAAAGGTGACACGTTCCCTCCTAGAACCACGAGCCTTCTTGAGAGAAGCTCCGATTTGCAAGAAGCTTATACCAAAATTTGTTCCTATTCGGCCAATTTTTTTACCACGGCATGGTACTACCATGACATGAGACCATGCCAAGTTTCATGATTTTAAAACCAAGTTTCTCAATGTTCTCGACTGAGCCACGATGCCCAGATGTTTGAGTCTTATTCTCATTTTTTGCATGGGAGTAGAAATTCACCCGAGGACACAAATGTGATTTTTCAACCAACTTTGGTGCACGGGAGCATGTGCTTGTAGTTCAAATTTGAATTATGCATATTAAATGACCAAAAACTCAATTAATGTGTAAATAAGGCCAAACGAAGCCGGAATAATTTAAAATTTAACAGGGCACTCATGTAGTTCTATGTTGCCTTTGTAAATAAACTCAAGGGGGACAACGTATATCGTTTCGCACTCAAAGGTGACACGTTCCCTGTCAGAACCACGAGCCTTCTTGATAGAAGCTTCGGTTTGTAAGAATCTTATACCAAAATTTGTTCCTATTCGGACATTTTTTTTACCACAACATGGTAGTACCATGACATGACATCCATGCCAAGTTTCATGATTTTCAGACGTGTTTTGGATTTACAAGAATTTTAAAACCAAGTTTCTCAATGTTCTCGGCCGAGCCACGATGCCCAGATGTTTTAATTTCATTCTCATTTCTTGCATGGCACCTATAAATTCACCCGAGGACACAAATGTGATTTTTCAACCAACTTTGGTGCACGAGAGCATGTGCTTGTAGTTCAAATTTGACTTATGCACATTAAATGACCAGAAACTCAATTAATGTACAAAAAACGACAAATGAACCCGGAATAATTCCAAAATTTAACATGGCACTAATGTAGTTCTATGTTGCCTTT
>NC_057807.1:610253426-610265452 GCF_018294505.1 Triticum aestivum | reverse complement strand
CACACTCAAAGGTGACACGTTCCCTCTTAGAACCACGAGCTTCCAAATCGGCCCAATTTTTTACCACAACATGTTAGTGCCATGACATGACACCATGCCAAGTTTCATGATTTCCAGCCGAGTTTTGGATTTACATGAATTTAAAATCTAAGTTTCTCGATGTTCTTGGCAGAGTCATGACGCCCAGATGTTTGAATTTCATTCTCATTTCGTCCATGGGACCTAGAAATTCAACCAAGGACACACATGTGATTTTTCAACCCACTTTGGTGCACCAGAGCATGTGCATGCAATTCATATTTAGATTATGCACATTAAAAGTCTAGAAACTCAATTAATGTATAAAAAGGCCAAATGAACCCGAAATAATTCCAAAATTTAACAGGGCACTCATATAGTTCTATGTTGCCTATGTAAATAAAATCAGGTGGGAGGCAGCGTATATTGTTTCGCACACAAAGGTGACACGTCCCCTCTCGGAACCACGAGGCTTGTTGAGAGAATCTCCGGTTTTGCAAGAGGCTTATACCAAAACTTGTCCCAATTCAGCCAAAAATTATACGTATGAAAACAGGGTTTAGATTATCCCGAACATCTCGCTACCTAGACCAATAATGTACTATGATTTGAATTCAACATAAAATGGATATAGATATTTGAATTGGAGAGCGTATGGTACATGTAGTTCATAGTGAAATATGATTACTGCTATATGCATGTCTTTTTGTTATCAAGATAATATTAAATTATTGTATAACTTGACAACAATCATATTCAAATAAGGAAAATTGATTCAAATTTAGTCCATATGGTAGACGACAATATATATATGTTCACATGGTGGAGTAAAATGTTCTCATATGATGGAAGATCAAAATGTACGACTACATCAATTATAAACTGCAAGGTCACCTAATGATATATTCGAACTCAACATAACGTGGATTCAAAAATTGAAATTCGAGATCATGGCATCTGTAATCATATAAAAAGGGACATTACTCTTTCTTTGGTGGGAATTGATTTGTTTTTTGTTGTTGTTGAGGGAAGTGTGAATCGATTTGGTACTGTGCAGGGTAATATTGTTCTCCCGATTTTTTTACATTTTCTTGTAGTTTTTTCAATGGCATCTATAGCAATATAGTAAAAGGGGACATGACTCTCTTGTGTCTTGTATGATTTTTTTACACGTTATGTTTGTTCTGCCGAACAAGGAATCCGCACCTTGTTATCCCGAAATTTTCAAGCTCGAGTATCTTTTGTCTCACCTGCTTTGAAACTCCCGCTTCTTCAACCCGCGCCGCGCCTTGTTATACCGAAATTTGGACGCGCGTGAGAACTCTCTGCTCATCCGAAATCACTCCCGAAGCAAAATCCCCCTTCTACCCCTCAGCCGGAAATGAAGCTCCACGTCGCGGTGTCAAAACCGGTTGGGGTACGCTGGTAACTTATCCTACATTTCGGACCAGCGCGTCCCTAAGCTTGGCTCCCCCCTCCCCCTTCGCCCCCCATTCGTACACCGAGGCCGCCAAAACCCGCGAAACCCCACGCTCCTCCGTCGGCCTCCCGACCGCCGCCCAGCCGGAGACTCTTCCCCGACTACGTCATCCACCGCAACAGCTCGCCGTCCCTCATCCACCGCACCGGATGAGGATCCGTTGTCAATCTCGTCGTCCAGCCGGATCAGCCGCCCCGTCCTCCACCTCCAAGGAGCTACCCCGACATTTGCCTCGTCTATCGCACCACCTCAATCCCCACAGCGCCGTCTTGACCCGCCCCACCGGAACCGCAGCACCCTCACCAATTCCTCTGATGAAGCCGAGGCCAACTCGGTGCCACCAAGCAGGTTCTGCACTCACAGCTGCATTTTATCTTTTATTCGATCTCACGGGGCTGTCGGTGCTCGATACCGAGCAGACATGGCGTCTCCATCGACGGCGCCGTCGCCAGCCACATCATCCACGGTGTCTCTCCCCCATGTCGTTGCTTCCTCGGTGGCGACTTCCACAACGGCACTAGCTGCAGCTGCTCCGGCTCTCGCTCGCGCAACAGCTCTATTCTTGTTGTCGGTCGCGCTGCTGCACTGCTCCTGCTTTCATTCGTGCTACTGCTCTGCTCTTGCTCTCGCTTGCGCTGCTGCTGCTACTGCACGACCTCCGGCAGCTACAGGAGTTGCTGCTTTAGCACTCGCTCACGGTGCTATTGCATGATGCTCTTTGCTAGTGTGTTCCCTCCTCGAGCGTCTGCTGATTTAGATCACTGCTTCTCTGCTACTAGTGCTCGAACGCCCTAAACATCTATTGCAATGCTTTGTTACTAGTTCAATCAGTTTCGACAATAAAATTCAGTTTCGACTTTGAAGTTCATTTTCTTTAGTTAAGTTTAGAGTGAACAGTACTTACAGCATCTGTCGGAGCGGCTGTGGCGCGGCTTATGCGTTTTACATCTAGCACTTTTTGGTGATGTATTTTACATCATCTATTGCAGATGATATTAGGGTCCCACTTCAGATTAAAGTTGTTTGTCTTGTCATGCTTCAGCCTCGTCTCCGTACACCTTAGCGGAACTGCTCTAACGATGGAACCGTCCATCACAGCGGAGCAGTACCCTCGGCGCCGTTTCCAGAGGCCTCGGATCTTCTTCCCCGCCTTCGACAGTCACACTAGCATCATCACCATCCTCCACGTCCAACCCAATGATGCTGAGGTCCACAAGGCTATGCCAAAGAGGTTATACACTCGTCGCATCACTTTGTTTCTCCATTCCTTTGTTCTTCCAATTCATGTGAGCCAAACACCCAGGTTGACTGAAATCCTATGTTTCCAAATGCTCTGTTTTGCACGTGCATTCCTATCCTATTCCTGTGTTTTTCCTGTCCCTGCGTTTATAGAATCCTCCAATTCTAAGGAGCCCTTATAGATTTACTTCATTTTCATATTGGCGTCAAAGAAAACTCTGTGTGTTATGTCCTACTCCTGTCGTGCCGTCATCCACCCCACCTGAGGTGCACCATCGACAGAAGCGTTCACTGCAGCAAAAATCCCCCCTGCAGACTTTCTTTCGCCACCTCAGATCATCTTCCCCATTGCCGGCAGCCACGCCAACTGCATTACCATCATCGACTGAGCAGATGAACCTGAGGACTACACAGTTCCGGAAGAGAGGTCGCAGTCTTTCGTGTTTGCTTACGTTATACATCGGTTATTATTACCTGCTACTTTACCATTCAATCTTGAGTTTTGAATTGCCCATGGGTCTCATATCGAGCCAGCAACGAATAGTATCTGTCTACTATCTGGTTCATCTGGGGTCTTCTATGTGGTTCATGTTGGGTGGGCAACAAACAATAGATGATCCATTGTCTATCTTTTTAAACTGAAGCTATAATCTACCTGCTGTCATTAGTTTTGGATCCATCCACTCGTTTGCTACCATCAGTCTTGATTTTTGCATGCACCCCTTAGGCCTTACAAAATCTAACTATTTTTTTATTATGCATGTGAGACATTGTACACAATTGTACTGAACATGTAGAGAAAAAGAGAAGACCGTTGCGTGCGAATATAATGTCATGCAGACGCTGCTCCATGGTGGGAGAAGTTCCCCCCTCTCCTGCATTTCCAGATTGTATTCCAGAGGAAGATAACTGTTCAGATGGAGATTCAGAAGGAGCCGACCATGCCTGTTTACCACCTGAGGTGTTTGGTCTAACCTGGCATGCTCATGTTGGTCATATCATGCATATGGCGCCTTGCATTGCTTACATTATACATCTTATATGTCATCAGCTGAGTTTAGATTTTCTTTGTATGAATGCCACCTGTTTGGTTTCTATATCATACTCCCACCATTCCTAAATATTTGTCTTTTTAGAGATTTCAACAAGTGACTACATACGAAACAAAATGAGTGAATCTACACTCTAAAATATGTTTATATACATCCGTATGTGGTAGTCCATTTGAAGTCTCTAAAAAGACAAATATTTAGGAACGGAGGGAGTATATGGGAATTATGCAATGCCATCTTCTTTAGCCAGGCATCATATACGTGAATCATGCAATGCCATCCTGTTTAGCCAGTCATCGTATATGTGAATTGTATCGTGCCATATTTTTTCCATAATGTATTCCATTTGTCAACAATGTTTATACATTCATCTACTCTTCCTGTGCATCAGCCATTTGAGTCGGTCATGGGAAAATCTGGAGTGAAAACAAGGTCTTCTGAGTAGTCAGTGCTACTTGTCGATGCAGATTTCTTGCTGGTTACAGATAGCTCCTCAGAGGAGGATTCAGAGAGAGATGACCAGTCGTATCCCCCCCCCTGAGGTGCATGCTCTAACTTGGCTGGGTTATATTGCTCATATCATGCATATGGTGTCTTGCATTGCCATGCCATCTGCTTAGATTAGACATGCTTTTTGTGAATGCCTCATGTTTGCTTTCTGTATCAGATATGTGAATTATGCAGTGCCATGTTTTTTTAGCCAGTTATCATATATGTGAATTATGCACCGCCATGGAGCCAGGCATCATATATGTGAATTATCTCATGCCATCTTTTTTTTCATTACGTATTCCATTTGTCGACAATCTGTGTATATTGAACTACTCTTCATGTGTATCCGCCATTTGAGCCGGTTATGGAAAAATCTGGAGTGAAAACAAGGTCTTCAGAGCAGGCAATGATACCTGTTGAAGCATATATCTCGATGGTTACAGGGTGCTCCAAAGAGGAGGATTCAGAGACAGATGACCAGTCCTATATCCCACCCGAGGTGTATGCTCTAAGTTGCAATGTTTATATTTGTCATATGATGCATATGGTGTCTTGCATTGCTTAGTTTAGACATCATATGCACAATATTGAATTCTATCTGCTTAGTTTAGAGATCATACATGCGAGTGCCAGCTTCTTAGTATATGAATCAATTATGTCAATTATATCATGCCATCATGTATACTTAGACAACATGTATGTGAATTATTTCATCCCAACCTATTTTAGAAAGACATCATATAGTTTTGTCATGTCATCCTGTTTAGGTACTCATCTTATGTTGAATTATGCCATTATATCCTGTTAAGTTATCCATCATATATCTGAAATTGTGTCATGCTATCCTATTTAGTTAGGCATCATATATGTGAAATTGTGTCATGCTGTCCTGTTTGGTTAGACAACATATATGTGAATTACCACATCTGTCTATCATACAATGTCTGTACGTTCAATTTCTTTTCTTGTTTATCAACCATTTGAATTGGAGGGGGTGATGGCAGTATCTAAGGGAGCAAAAACCCGTTCTTCACAAAAGACAGTGCTACCCGTCGATGCAGATAGAACCATGGTTGTACTGGCCCACAAACTAGCCCCACCACACATAATCGAGACTCTTCCAGATTGCACACTTACACCGTTGGGCAGAGAACCAACTACAACCCATCTAACTGCAACCCCAGCGGATAGTAACCCACTTATAGTTGACAAAGCACCATGTCCACCACAGAGTACCCCCACACGGGCAGTTTGTAAAGCTACTGCAGTGCCCAAAGCACGAAGACCACCACAGCTAACCCAAACTCCACGTTTAAAGCAAAAGAGCAACTGTTCTCAGGTCAGATTCCATAGGTATGGTCCATACTCCTTTGCTGTTGCATCATTGTATTTACTCATACCAACTACTTTCGAATTTGAAGGATCCAATTGAAACTCCAATGGTGCAACAGGTATGTTTTAAACCTTTTTCTTTAACTGGATTGTTGTTCTAACTTCTTGCTCTATGTTGATTTCAGTTTAAGTTGTATAAACAGTTATGTTCTCATGTGATGCACATTACAAGTGCTGCCAATGTTGTGTAGTTTCTCACACTTATATTATGTCTATGCTGTTGTGTCTTAAAAATATATGAGTTGAACTGTGTCTCTATCTTGATTAGGGAACATAAACTAGAATGATATGGACAATACAGTGACCATAGTACATAGATATATGTTTGTTTCATGCTGTTATCCTGTCCACCTTACTATTGAACCGGTTTACCAAAATGAGTTTGGTATACTACAAGCTAAACCTGTGATGTGTCTGCTTGTTTCTCTTGTAGTATGCAAACAGAATATTGGAGAAGAGCACCCCACTATGCAATGGTAGAGAAAGTAATGCAGATAAGGTTCAAGATAGTGAGACAACCCTGTTGGTCTCTGTCGGTGTCAAAACCGGCGGATCTCGGGTAGGGGGTCCCGAACTGTGCGTCTAGGCGGATGGTAATAGGAGACAAGGGACACGATGTTTTACACAGGTTCGGGCCCTCTTGATGGAGGTAAAACCCTACGTCCTGCTTGATTAATATTGATGATGTATGTTACAAGAGTAGATCTACCACGAGATCAAGGAGGCTAAACCCTAGAAGCTAGCCTATGGTATGATTGTTGTTCGTCCTATGGACTAAAACCATCCGGTTTATATAGACACCGGAGAGGGCTAGGGTTACACAGAGTCGGTTACAACAGTAGGAGATCTACATATCCGTATCGCCAAGCTTGCCTTCCACGCCAAGGAAAGTCCCATCCGGACACGGGACGAAGTCTTCAATCTTGTATCTTCGTAGTCTTGGAGTCCGGCCGATGATGATAGTTCGGCTATCCGGACACCCCCTAGTCCAGGACTCCCTCAGTCTCCAAGAAAGGTGATAAAAACGATCTTGTAGACAATGAGAAAACCCCACAGTCCTGTGTTGATGTAGTGTTCGAGTTACTGTCCAGTACCGCTGGCACAGCTCTTCGAACTCGCTGCCTGAATCACTTCGGCTTCTTCACTCTCAGCTACAAGCTGAAAGGCATCAGTCAGTTGTGCTCTGGCAAGTATCCGAAGGACTAAGGAAGTCCCTGCGGAATTCAGATGCGTACTTTCTTGTGCAATAGCGAGTGCTGGAGGATTTAAGCGCCAAACAAGAGAAAGTTAATAAGCTTGCTAAGCATCTTGTCAGCATTATGGGTACCCAGGATATTGTTTCTTGAACTCTTCTGAAGTGGTTTCAGTGTTGGACTTGTTTTGCTGCGGCGTTTATATGCTGTTGTGTTCCCTATATTTGCACTGGTGGTGAACTTTGATGCCCAGTGGATGTAATATGTGTAATAGCCGTGATAGCCTAGCATAAGTTGCTTGCTTATTTATTTCCTTGTTGTCTTGTTTATTTGTTTGCCTGTAGTCAGTGCAGTTCTTTTTTCGCGGTTTGCTAGTGGCTGCAATAACCTATTTTTAAAAACTAGGCTACAATAACCATGGGCTAATATTTACTGTAGTGACACCGGGCCTCCTACGGGCCGTAGAAATAGTGGGCCTTCTACGGGCTGTAGAAATAATAGGCCTTCTATGGGCCGTAGAAACATTGGGCCTTCTACGGGCCGTAGAAACAATGGGCCTTCTATGGGCCGTATCATCAATGGGCCTTATACGGGCCATATGATCGATTGGCCAAACATGGGCCAATAACAGGTTGCATTATGGCCGTAAACAGGCTAGAGTTGGAATCGTCTGTTCATGGGCCGACCATAATGGGCCATCGTTAATAGGCTGTATTTGATGACGCCATAAAAACGACCCAGTGTATTAACGGACCACAAACGGGCCGACTGTAACCACGAGCTGAATTTGGCCCACAAGCAGAAAATGACAGTAACGGGCTGTAAGTAAACGAATGCTCGAAATGAGCCCAAGAATAAATGGGCTCTGAGAAGGCCGAAAGATAACATGGGCTGGAAATGGCCCAACTGAATAACATGCCCTTAATGGGTATAAAGTGATACACTGTTCATTATTGGCCAGTTTCACCACGGGCCGTTAATGGGTCTAAAGTGATACACTGTTCATTGTGGGCCAGTTTCACCATGGGCCGTTAATAGGCCAAGAGTTACATAGGGCCTCATATGGGCCGAAAGACGTCATGGCCATACATGGGCCAGAAGTGAAAACGGGCTGGAATCATATTGGATGGCCCAGATGACGCTACTGGTGTCACGCCCAATATGCGACCCAATCCAAAAGGAACTCGAAGGTCCCACCAAGGATAGACCCGCATATTGAAACGCTTTTGCAAGGTGGATATCATTACATCAACATTACATAATAGATGGGGATACATACATAAGGCATACAATGCCACACAAATACAACATCACAATATATAAGAGCATCATCCGACTATGGATGAAACACAAACAGAAACTCAAACGACATCCACCCTGCTAGCCCAGGCTGCCGACCTGGAACCTATCCCTGATCGAAGAAGAAGCAGAAGAAGAACTCCAAAACAAGCAAACATCGCTCTTGCGTCATGATCATCGCATAACCTGTACCTGCAACTGTTGTTGTAGTAATCTGTGAGCCACAGGACTCAGCAATCCCATTACCATGGGTATCAAGACTAGCAAAGCTTAAAGGGAAAGGAAGGGGTAAAGTGGTGAGGCTGCAGCAGCGACTAAGCATATATGGTGGCTTACATACGCAAATAAGAGTGAGAAGAGAGCAAAAGGAACGGTCGTGAAGATAGCAATGATCAAGAAGTGATCCTGAACTCCTACTTACGTCAATCATAACCCAGAAACCGTGTTCACTTCCCGGACTCCACCGAGAAGAGACCATCACGGGTACACACACGGTTGATGCGTTTTAGTTCGGATCTGGTGTCAAGTTATCTACAACCGGACATTAACAAATTCCCATCTGCCTATAACCACAGGCACGGCTTTCGAAAGATTATACCCTGCAGGGGTGTCCCAACTTAGCCCATGATAAGCTCTCGCGATCAACGAAGGATATACCTTCTCCCAGGAAGACCCGATCAGACTCGGAATCCTGGTTTACAAGACATTTCGACAATGGTAAAACAAGACCAGCAAGACCTCCCGCTGTGCCGACAAATCCCGATAGGAGCTGCACATATCTCGTTCTCAGGGCACACCGGATGGGTCAGCCTACGAGTAAAACCAGACCTCGAGTTGCCCCGAGGTGGCCCCGCAGTCTGCCCGGTTCGGACCAACACTTAGACAAGCACTGGCCCGGGGGGGCTAAAATAAAGATGACCCTTGGGTTGGCCGACCCACGGGAAGGGTATAGGTGGTGGTGAGGCAAATGGTAAAACCAAGGTTGGGCCTTGCTGGAGGAGTTTTATTCAAAGCAAACTGTCAAGGGGGTCCCATAAATCACCCGACTGCGTAAGGAACGCAAAATCCGGGAACATAACACCGGTATGACGGAAACTAGGGCGGCAAGAGTGGAACAATACACCAGGCAAAAGGCCGAGCCTTCCACCCTTTACCAAGTATATAGATGCATTAAATATATAAGAGATATTGTGATATCCCAACCAAAATCCTGTCCACCATGGAGAAATCTTCAACTTCACCTGCAACTAGCAACGCTATAAGAGGGCTGAGCAAAGCGGTAACATAGCCAAACAACAGTTTGCATAGGAAAGGTGTCAAAGGTTAGAGGTTCATGGCAATTTGGGATGGCTTGATGAGCAAAAGATAGGTAACGCAGCATAGCGATAGAACGAAGCAACTAGCATAGCAATGATAGTAATGAGATCTAGGGTAGCGGTCATCTTGCCTGAAATCCCGCTAGGAAGAAGAACGAGTCCATGAAGAAGACGAACGGATGAAGCCACGAAGATGAACCAAGCGTAGACGAACGAATCCTCACGATCGCAACGAAACAGGAACTAGCGAGAAGAAACACACAACATGGTAAACACACCACACATGAACAAGGCATGATGCACAACAAGCATGATGCATGACAAATCTATATGAGGCTACTCATGGCAAGAGATGATGCAAACAAGAGCAACACGTCAAGGCAAGTTTAAATGAGGCCGGGAACAACATATAACAATTCCGGTAAGTCCTCATATGCAAATTTCGAAGTTGGTCCAGATCTGAATAAACCTTATGTTCAAGTTGTTAAACAGCAAGTTAAGATGCACCAAGATGATCTACACGAGATTCTAGTCAAGTTACATATAAAGATCATTCAGTTCGGGGCTATGGCCTAGAAGATATGAGCAAAACAAGTTAAACATGGCATTGATGCAAAATGCACTCAAACATCAAGCAAACACCTCAAAACAAGGATGCAACATGATAATATGAAGATACATGCAAAATCAAGCAAGTTTCATATAGAGCACACTCAAAACGGAGCAACGGTTCAACACACACACATGAAACAAGTTTAAGGACAAGCTGTCCAAAACAGCAACTAGGCATATTGCAAGCATCAAAACAACATGCTACAGCATCTCAATATGAAAACAAAAGGCATGGGCATGATGTACAGGTAAAGCATAACAAAACATGAACACTAAGCTATCTCCAGAAATCACTAGAACATGCTCAAACACACATGGTAAGATTGCAAGTTATAACAATTTCAGACTTTGCAGAAAATAACATCAGGTTGCAATGTTTAGAGCTATCAAACAACATGTTACAGGAACTTATCATGGCAAAAAAAGGCATGGCATGATACTACTAAATGCATAGAACAAGAGTCCCTTACTGACCATAAGCCAAAAAGGATCAGAAAATATGATGGCACCCACGTAAACATGGCAAGTTATAATACAGATTCAAACACGGCAGAAACAGAATTATGAAGGCATGTTGGTGAGCTTGTGCAACTCACTACAAAGCATTACATGGCATGACAAGGCAACCAACAGTAAGAAGGCATGTTTGTGAAGCTAAGAATGGCAAGATCAAGTCCATAGGGTACATGGAACACTAGCAACAATCATGGCAACAACTGAACTTAATGTTAACAGGTTGACAGCAACATTACGAAGCAACTTTGGAGCAAGATATGAACAAGCTACAGCAAGCCATAATTGCAACCAGGGGCATGAATGGATAGAGCATGACATGTAGAACAAAACATATTTAGTGGACATATCCAGATTATGTATAGAATGATTAGTAGCAACAGGTTTACATAGCATCATGAAATAACAGATTCAGCCTAGCAAAACAACAACAGCAAGTACCCTACTTAACAAGCTCGATTCACTCACCACAAGTCATTGCATGAGAAGATAAGCATAGCATCATCAAGAAGACATGTTTGTGAAACAAACCAAGGCAAGAACAAGTTCATAGCATGCAAGGATCAACTACAACAATCTTGGCAAAATTGAATAACATGTAAACAATCTGCCAGGAAACATTTTGAAGCAAAAATAGAGCACGAAAATGACATGCTAGACTACTCCATAAATGCAAACAGATGCATGAATGGATAGACAATAACCATATGTTCAAAACACCCTTACTGAAGTATCTCAAAATATGCATGGATCTCTCTATAGCATCATGTTTACATGGCATCAAAATAACAGCAGAACAGGGACTAAAATCAGTAACATCACGATGCCTAGTTTGCATGCTTGTGCTAGTCACCACAATGATCACAAAAATACATGGTAAGCACCTCTATAAAGAAGACATAGCATAGATCAAAACACATGTAGACATCAACCTCATAGGATGCACACATCAATCATGGCAAAAATGAAAAAAGAGCTCGTTCTGTTAACAGACAGCAGACAACATGATGAAGCACTCCTGCAACGATGATTCAGGCATCAGGATAAGATCAAACGAATATGATGCAATGGAATGAAATGAATTACTCGTCGAGTCGAACAATTTGACATATTACACGCACGACACGGAGCTACGGATGCAGAGATACAAGGCGATGAACATGGCATGATAATGTCAAAATATTCGGGACTTAGTGGAATTTTCGGGGTCAACCTCATATGGATCCAGATCCGCACGAACTTCGAGGATCACCGGAGAAGGGCGGCGCGGCTGCCAGAGTTGGACGGTGAGGAGTCGCCGGAGAGGTCGGGGACGAGCAGGAGGCGCGGCGGCCGGGGCGCGGAGGTGAGCTCGGGACGCGGGAGGCCTGGCTCCGGCGGTGACAGGGCGGCGCGCGGGGCCGCTGCGGGGCGGCGCGGT
>NC_057807.1:610241516-610253038 GCF_018294505.1 Triticum aestivum | reverse complement strand
GGAGGAGAGAGAAAGCGCGGGAGGCGCCACGTGGCAGGACGCGAGTGGAGGGGAGCGGCGGCGGGGTGACGTGGCGGCTTCTCATTGGCTCAGGCGACGTGGAGGCTGGACATGTCCGGCGGGGCTGGACATGTCCGACGCACGAGGGGAGCGGGGCTAGATTTTCGTGTGCGAAAATGGACGTGGAGGACATTTATATAGGCATAGGGAGCTAGGAGAGTCCAAATGGGGCACGGTTTTTGCCCACACGATCGTGATCGAACGACCGAGAGCATGGAGGAGAGTTAGATGGGTTTTGGGCCACTTTGGAAGGGGTGTTGGGCTGCAAAGAGAAAGGGAGGTTTCGGGCTACGCGGTTAACCGTTGGAGTATCAAACGACCTCCAAATGGCACGAAACTTGACAGGCGGTCTACCGGTGCTATACCAAGGACGCTTGGCAAACCTCGGGCCATTCTGAGAAAGTTTCACACCATCTTACGAAGAGAGGCAAGAAGGGGACGCCGGGTAACATGGGAGCGCCGGATTGCAAAACGGACAACGGGGAAAATGCTCGGATGCATGAGACGAACACGTATGCAAAATGAAATGCACATGATGACATGATAAAATGCAACACGCAAGCAAATGACATGGCAATGATGGCAAATAACTGGCAGACACCTGGCGCATCGGATCCGGGGCGTTACAACTGGGTCTAATTCGGATAGGGCGTAATGGGCCTTGTGTTAGCGGGCTGTAAATGGGCTATATGCAAACAGGCCGTTAACAGGCTTTCCATGGGCCGGCCCATCACCTTTTGACCAAGTCAAACGGAACGGCCTTTTCACATGAATGGGCCTCTGTTGGGTCGTGCCACATGTCGACGTATCATAGGCGCCTTCTGTCCAATGAGTGGATGTCATCTGTCCCAACAACGAGCAGACACGTGTTTCCTCCAGCCAATGATGATTTTACACGTGGAAAATCCCCATTAGTCGGGGCTATTAACGGGTTATCGGATCCAAAACCCGACCCGATAGCTTAACGACGTTCTGTTACGGTGGATGCCACATGTCGGTCACCCTTGACGAAAGCACTTCTGTGACGCGCGATTTATCGTCATGGAAGTGGACACTTCTATGATGATAATTTTGGTAATGTCATGGAACACTTCTACGACAGCACAGGTATGACTATCTTGATTCTATCATAAATTTGTCATGGATGTACATGCATGACAAAAAATGTGACCTACTGTGACAAACATGTATCATCACGGAAGTGTATATTTTTTGTAGTGTCTACACGAGCCCCTCGTGCCCCTGCCTCTCCTCCTCGCATGTGCCTTGCGCGACGCGACCAGGGCTGACTGTCGGTGTCAAAACCAGCGGATCTCGGGTAGAGGGGTCCCGAATTGTGCGTCTAAGGTTGATGGTAACAGGAGGCGGGGGACATGATGTTTACCCAGGTTCGGGCCCTCTCTATGGAGGTAATACCCTACTTCCTGCTTTATTGATCTTGATGAATATGAGTATTACAAGAGTTGATCTACCACGAGATCGTAATGGCTAAACCATAGAAGTCTAGCATGTATGATTATGATTGCCTCTACGGACTAAGCCCTCCGATTTATATAGACACCGGAGGGGACTAGGGTTGTACAAAGTCGGTTACAGAGAAAGGAATCTTCATATCCGGGAGCCTAAGCTTGACTTCCACGCCAAGGAGAGTCCCATCCAGACATGGGAGAGAGTCTTCTATCTTGTATCTTCATGGCCAAACAGTTCGGCCCACGTTACATAGCCCGACTGTCCGAGGACCCCTTAATCCAGGACTCCCTCAGTAGCCCCTGAACTAGGCTTCAATGACAAGGTGTCCGGCGCGCAGATTGTCTTCGGCATTGCAAGGCGGGTTCTTCCTCCGAATTCTCCAAAGCATCCTTCGAATACAGAAAACGTGTTCGACTCTGCAATACAAGTACCACACACAGCCGTAGAGAGTATAGTATTTCATGAGTCCAATCCGCTGATAACTTTTTGTAGTGTGACATCATGTTGCCGCCCAGCGATTATTTCCAACCGTTTTTTAGCCTGCCGCTCCATATTCTAAGATGTGGTTTCATCGACACGTCTTTTCAAAGCAGAGATCGTGTCCCCTTATTGCAGGATTCTCATCAAGACGGGCGTGGGTAACCCAACCGTGCTGCCTGCACGACCCTTGGGGAATAGGCGAGTTTTAAGGCGAGTGGGGAGGCGCTTGATATTCACGGCCTTTATAAAGAGATAAGGATTTACCCCTTTCACCCACGCCATCTCTCTCTGCCTCCCCCATTCTCGAGCTCCAGCGCCCAAGTTCTCATCTTTTCCGCCCCAAGAAAGCACTCCAATCATGTCCGGATCTGGAACACGGGGCAAGTGGATGGCCTCCTCCGTCAAGGAGAAGGACATTACAGAGCTCCGGGAGGCTGGGTATTTGGCCAAGGATATCGCCCACCGGCTTCCAACCAAGGGATAGATCATCCCCACACCGGAGCCCCATGAGAGGGTGGTGTTCATCCCCCACTTTGTCCGCGGGATGGGATTTCCTCTCCACCCATTCGTCTGCGGACTCATGTTCTACTACGGGCTAGATTTCCATGATCTAGCCCCAAATTCTTTACTCAACATCTCGGCATTCATTGTCGTGTGCGAGGCCTTCCTCCGCATCCCGTCCCACTTTGGATTGTGTTTAAAGATCTTCAATGTGAAGCCGAAGGTGGTGAGCGGCCAACACACAGAGTGCGGAGGCGCTATGGTGAGCAAGATGCCCAACGTCACATGGCCCAAAAGCTCCTTCGTGGAGACCGTCAAAGGGTGGTAGAAATCGTGGTTCGATATCACAGAGCCGCGCGGCACCACCTAGGCCGCGGCCCCCGAATTCTGGTCCGGAGCCCCGATGCGGCTCACCTCCTGGCCAGAGAAGGGCCTAGACTGGTTTTCGCCGGACGAGCTGCTACGTCTTGAGCTTGCGTTGGTTTTCCTTGAAGCGGAAAGGGTGATGCAGCACAGTAGCGTAAGTATTTCCCTCAGTTTTTGAGAACCAAGGTATCAATCCAGTAGGAGGCTTCTCAACAAGTCCCACGAACCTACATAAACAAACAAAGAACTCGCAACCAATGCAATAAAGGGGTTGTCAATCCCTTCACGGCCACTTGCGAAAGTGAGATCTGATAGAGATAGTATGATAAGATAAATATATTTTTGGTATTTAATAATATAGATGCAAAAAGTAAAGATGCAAATAAAAATAGATTGGAAACCAATATGATAAGAGATAGACCCAGGGGCCATAGGTTTCACTAGAGGCTTCTCTCGAGATAGCATAAGTATTACGGTGGGTGAACAAATTATTGTCGAGCAATTGATAGAAAAGCGAATAATTATGAGATTATCTAGGCATGATCATGTATATAGGCATCACGTCCGCAACAAGTAGACCGACTCCTGCCTGCATCTACTACTATTACTCCACACATCGACCGACTCCTGCCTTCATCTAGAGTATTAAGTTCACAAAGAACAGAGTAACGCATTAAGCAAGATGACATGATGTAGAGGGATAAAGTCAAGCAATATGATATAAACCCCATCTTATTATACTCGATGGCAACAATACAATACGTGCCTTGCAACCCTTTCTGTCACTGGGTAAGGACACCACAAGATTGAACCCAAAGCTAAGCACTTCTCCATGGAAACAAAGATCAATCTAGTAGGCCAAGCCAAACTTATAATTCAAAGAGACTTGCAAAGATAACTCAATCATACATAAAAGAATTTAGAGAAGATTCAAATATTATTCATAGATAAACTTGATCATAAACCCACAATTCATCGGATCTCGACAAACACATCGCAAAAAGAGATTACATCAAATAGATCTCCACAAGAGAGGGGGAGAACATTGTATTGAGATCCAAAAAGAGAGAATAAGCCATCTAGCTAATAACTATGGACCCGTAGGTCTGTGGTAAACTACTCACAACTCATCGGAAGGGCTATGGTGTTGATGTAGAAGCCCTCCATGGTTGATTCCCCCTCCGGCAGAGTGCCGGCGAAGGCTCCAAGATGAGATCTCGCAGATACAGAAGGTAACGGCGGTGGAATTTGTGTTTCGGGCGCTCCCTGGATGTTTTTGGGGTACGTAGGCTTATATAGGAGGAAGAAGTACGTCGGTGGATGCCCGAGGGGCCCACGAGACAGGGGCGCGCCCTATAGGGGAGGCGCACCCTCCTAGCTCGTGGAGGCCTCGGCTGCTTCTTGAATTGCACTCCAAGTCCTCGGGATCACGTTCGTTCCAAAAATCACGCTCCCGAAGGTTTCATTTCGTTTGGACTCCGTTTGATATTTCTTTTCTTTGAAATACTGAAATAGGCAAAAAAAACAGCAATACGGGCTGGGCCTCCGGTTAGTAGGTTAGTCCCAAAAATGATATAAATGTGTAAAATAAAGCCCATAAACATCCAAAAGGGGTAATATAATAGCATGGAACAATAAAAAATTATAGATACGTTGGAGACGTACCATGCATCCCCAAGCTTAATTCCTGCTCGTCCTCGAGTAGCTAAATGATAAAAAGAGAATTTTTGATGTGGAATCCTACCTAGCATAATTCTCAATGTAATTTTCTTTATTGTGGCATGAATGTTCAGATCCAAGTGATTCAAAATAAAAGTTCATCTTGATAAAAGAAATTGTAACACTTCAAGCATACTAATCAAAGCAATCATGTCTTCTCGAAATAACATGGCAAAATAAAGTTCATCCCTACAAAATCATATAGTTAGGTTATGCTTCATTTTCATCACACAAAGATGTTCCCAACTTCTATACCCCTGATAACAAGCCAAGCAATTGTTTCATACTTAAATAATCTCAAACGTTTTCAACCTTCACGGAATACATGAGCGAGCCATGGATATAGCACTATGGATGGAATAGAATATGATGATGGGGATTGTGTGGAGAAGACAAAAAGGAGAAAGTCTCACATTGACGAGGATAATCAACGGGCTATGGAGATGCCCATCAATTGATGTCAACATGAGGCGTAGGGATTGCCATGCAACGGATGCTCTAGAGCTATAAATGCTCAACAAAATAAAACTAGTGGGTGTGCATCCAACTTGCTTGCTCACGAAGACCTAGGGCATTTGAGGAAGCCCATCGTAGGAATATACAAGCCAAGTTCTATAATGAAAAATTCCCACTAGTATGAAAAAGACAACTTATGAGACTCTCTACATGAAAAACATGGTGCTACTTTGAAGCACAATATATGAGACTCACTAGATAAAGAACAAAGTGCTACTTTGAAGCATAAGTGTGGAAAAAGAGATAGAGGCGTTGCCCTCTTTTTCTTTTTTTCTTTTTTTTGGGCCTTTTTTTCTTTTGGCCTTTCTTTTTTTTTCTTTGTTTTATTTGGGAAATGCTCTAAAAATGATGATCATCACACTTCTATTGATTACAACATATGAATTACAACTTGAAACTAGAACAAGATATGATTCTATATGAATGCCTCCGGCGGTGTACCGGGATGGTGCGATGAATCAAGAGTGACATGTATGAAAAATAAAGCATGGTGGCCTTGCCACAAATACGATGTCAACTACATGATCATGCAATGGCAATATGACAAAAGTAATGTATGTCATGATGATGATAAACGGAACGGTGGAAAGTTGCATGGCAATATATCTCGGAATGGCTATGGAAATGCCATAATAGGTAGGTATGGTGGCTATTTTGAGGAAGATATAAGGTGGTTTATGTGTGATAGATCGTATTGTATAATGGGGTTTGGATGCACCGGCAAATTTTGCACCAACTCTCAAGGTGAGAAAGGGCAATGCACGGTACCGAAGAGGCTAGCAATGGTGGAAAGGTAAAAGTGCGTATAATCCATAGACTCAACATTAGTCAAAAGAACTCATATACTTATTGCAAAAATTTAGAAGTCATCAAAAATCAAGCACTACGCGCATGCTCCTGGGGGGATAGATTGGTAGGAAAAGACCATCACTCGTCCCCGACCGCCACTCATAAGGATGCACAAGCCAGGTACACTTCATGTTTCAAATTTGTTACACAACTTTAACCATACGTGCATGCTACGGGACTTCCTAACTTCAACACAAGCATTCTTTAAATTCATAATCACCCAACTAGCATGACTTTAATATCACTACCTCCATATCTTAAAACAATTATCAAGTATCAAATTGATCATAGCATCCAATTCACTTCCTATGATAGTTTTTATTATACCCAACTTGGATGCCTACCATTCTAGGACCAATTTATAACCATAGAAAATACCATGCTGTTCTGAAAGACTCTCAAAAAGATATAATTGAAGCATGAGAGACTAGCAATTTCTACAAAATAATTCACCACCGTTCTCAAAAAGATATAAGTGAAGCACTAGAGCAAAAACTTTCAAGCTCAAAAAGATATAAGTGAAGCACATAGAGTATTCTAGCAAATTATAATAAAATAGGATTCTCCCAAAAGGTGTGTACAGCAAGGATGATTGTGGTAAACTAAAAAGAAAAGACTAATATAATACACGACTCTCCAAGCAAAACACATATCATGTGGCGAATAAAAATATAGCTCCAAGTAAAGTTACCAATGAACGAAGACGAAAGAGGGGATGCCTTCCCAGGGCATCCCAAAGCTTAGGCTTTTGGCTATCCTTGAATATCTTGGGGTGCCTTGGGAATCCTCAAGCTTAGGCTCTTGCCACTCCTTATTCCATAGTCCATAAAAGCTTTACCCAAAACTTAAAAACTTCACAACACAAAACTCAACAGGAAATCTTATAAGCTCCGTTAGTGAAAGAAAAGAAAACCACCACATAAGTTACTGTAATGAACTCATTTTTTTTATTAAACCTAATGTATTCCAACTTGTTTATCGTTTATAAACTATTTTACTAGCCATAGATGCATCAAAATAAGCAAACAACGCATGAAAAACAGAATCTGTCAAAAACAGAACAGTCTGTAGCAATCTGTAACTAACGCAAACTTATGGAAATCTAAAAATCCTACCAAAATAGGACGTACTGAAAAATTTGTTTATTGATCATCAGAAAAAAGAATCAAAGCAAAAGCACGTTTCTGTGATTTATTGAATTTTTTCTCGTGAGCGCAAAGTTTCTGTTTTTCAGCAGAATCAAATCAACTATCATCATAGTTTATCCTATAGGTTCTACTTGGCACAAACACTAATTAAAAGATAAAAACACCTCTAAACAAAAAGTAGAAGCAAAAACTTATTACTAAACAGGAACAAAAACAAAAAACACAAAGAAAATTGGGTTGCCTCCCAACTAGCGCTATCGTTTAATGCCCCTAGCTAGGCATAAAAGCGAAGATAGATCTAAGTAGTGCCATCTTTGGCACTTGATTCATAAGTAGCCAGCATGATAGATTCATAAGGTAATTTGACTTTCTTTCTTGGAAAGTGCTCCATGCCTTTCTTTAATGGAAATTGGAATCTAATATTCCCTTTCGTCATATCAATAGTCGCACCAATCGTTCTAAGGAAAGGTCTACCAACAATAATAGGGCAAGAAAGATTGCAATCTATATCAAGAACGATAAAATCAACGGGCACCAAATTTCTATTTGCAACAATAAGGACATCATTGATCCTTCCCATTGGCTTTTTAATGGTGGAATCCACAAGGTGCAAATTTAAAGAGCAATCATCAAGATCATGGAAACCTAGAATATCACATAAAGTTTTCGGAATCGTGGAAACACTAGCACCAAAATCACACAAAGCAAAACACTCATGATCTTTAATTCTAATCTTTATAGTAGGTTCCCACTCATCATTAAGTTTTCTAGGTATAGAAACTTCCAAATTAAGTTTTTCATCATAAGATTGCAACAAGGCATCAACGATACGTTTGGTAAAAGCTTTATTTTGACTATAAGCATGAGGAGAATTAACAACGGATTGCAACAAGGAAATACAACCTTCTGAGGAACAATTATCATAATCAAATTCCTTGAAATCCGAGATAGTGGGTTCAATACTATTTAAAGTCATGACCTCTCCAATCCCACTTTTACCAAATTTAGCATCAAGATCTTAAAACTCCGAATTCTTGGGACGCCTTCTAGGTAAAGTTGACTCATCATCAGTCCCATAATTATCAAGATTCATATTGCAAAACATAGATCTAATAGGAGACGCATCAATAACTTTAAGATCTTCAACATTATTTTCATGGAAACTAGAAGAACGCGCTTTTATAAAGCTATCTTTTTTAGCACGCAATCTAGCAGTTCTTTCCTTACACTCATCAATGGAAATTCTCATTGCTTTCAGAGACTCATTGATATCATTCTTAGGAGAAGAAGATCTAATTTTAAGAGAATCAACATCAACCGTAAGTCTACCAATGTTCCTAGCCAAATCATCAACTTTGAGCAATTTTTCAAGCAAAGCATTAAAATTCTTTTGAGAAATCATAAATTCTTTCACACTATTCTCAAAATCAGAGGGCATCTTATTAAAATTGCCATAAGAATTATTGTAGGAATTTCCATAATTATTAGAGGAATTACTAGGGAACGGTCTAGCATTAAAGTTTCCTCTATAGGCATTGTTTCCAAAACTATTCCTACCAACAAAATTCACATCCATAGATTCATTATTATTCTCAATCAAAGTAGACAAAGGCATATCATTGGGATCAAGAGAGTATTTTTAGTAGCAAACAACTTCATAAGTTCATCCATCTTTCGACTCAAAACATTGATTTCTTCTATAGCATGCACTTTTTTACTAGAAGATCTGTCGGTGTGCCATTGAGAATAATGAGCCATAATATTATCAAGAAGTTTTGTAGCATCTCCTAACGTGATTTCCATAAACGTGCCTCCCGCGGCCGAATCTAAGAGATTCCTAGAAGCAAAGTTCAAACCGGCATAAAATTTTTGTATGATCATCCATAAATTCAAACCATGAGTAGGGCAATTGCGAATCATCAATTTCATTCTTTCCCAAGATTGGGCAACATGCTCATGATCAAATTGTTTAAAATTCATAATATCGTTCCTAAGAGTGATAATCTTAGCGGGAGGAAAATACTTAGAGATAAAAGCATATTTGCACTTGTTCCAAAAATCAATACTATTTTTAGGCAAAGACGATAGCCAAACTTTAGCACGATCTCTAAGTGAAACCAGAAATAACTTCAATTTAACAATATCGTTATCCTTATCTTTCTTCTTTTGCATATCACACAAATCAAAAAAAATGTTTAGATGAGTAGCGACATCTTCACTAGGAAGGTCGGCGAATTGATCTTTCATAACAAGATTCAGCAAAGCAGTATTGATTTCACAAGATGCAACATCATTAATAGGAGCAATTGGAGTACTAAGGAAATCATTATTATTGGTATTCGAGAAATCACACAATTTGGTATTATCTTGCGCCATGGCAACAAGTAATCCGACACACAAGCAAACAGAAAAAGGCAAGCGAAAGAAAGAGGAGGAGAAGATTGGGAAAGAGAGGGAAAATAAAACGGAAAGGGTGAAGTGGGGGAGAGGAAAACGAGGGGCAAAAGGCAAATAATGTAAATTCTAGGGAGATGAGTTTGTGATGGGTACTTGGTATGTCTTGACTTGACCGAAGACCTCCCCGGCAACGGCGCCAGAAATCCTTCTTGCTACGTCTTGAGCTTGCGTTGGTTTTCCTTGAAGAGGAAAGGGTGATGCAGCACAGTAGCGTAAGTATTTCCCTTAGTTTTTGAGAACCAAGGTATCAATCCAGTAGGAGGCTTCTCAACAAGTCCCACGAACCTACACAAACAAACAAAGAACTCGCAACCAACGCAATAAAGGGGTTGTCAATCCCTTCACGGCCACTTGCGAAAGTGAGATCTGATAGAGATAGTATGATAAGATAAATATATTTTTGGTATTTTATAATGTAGATGCAAAAGGTAAAGATGCAAATAAAAGTAGATTGGAAGCAAATATGATAAGAGATAGACCCGGGGGACATAGGTTTCACTAGAGGCTTCTCTCTAGATAGCATAAGTATTACGGTGGGTGAACAAATTACTGTCGACCAATTGATAGAAAAGCAAATAATTATGAGATTATCTAGGCATGATCATGTATATAGGCATCATGTCCGCAACAAGTAGACCGACTCCTTCCTGCATCTACTACTATTACTCCACACATCGACCGACTCTTGCTTGCATCTAGAGTATTAAGTTCAGAAAGAACAGAGTAACGCATTAAGCAAGATGACATGATGTAGAGGGATAAACTCAAGCAATATGATATAAACCCCATCTTTTTATCCTTGATGGCAACAATACAATACGTGCCTTGCAACCCTTTCTGTCACTGGGTAAGGACACCGCAAGATTGAACCCAAAGATAAGCACTTCTCCCATGGGAAGAAAGATCAATCTAGTAGGCGAAACCAAACTAATAATTCAAAGATACTTGCAAAGATAACTCAATCATACATAAAAGAATTCAGAGAAGATTCAAATATTATTCATAGATAAACTTGATCATAAACCCACAATTCATCGGATCTCGACAAACACACTGCAAAAAGAGGTTACATCAAATAGATCTCCACAAGAGAGGGGGAGAACATTGTATTGAGATCCAAAAAGAGAGAAGAAGCCATCTAGCACTACAAAAAAAAAGACACAGCCGTGACATTTTGGGCCAAACGAATTTTTTTTCTGTCATACATATGACACTTCTATGACGATAATTGTGACAAAACCCGGTATCATCATACATGTGGTGGGCTCCTACTTCTATGACAAAAAATCATGACAGAAAATGGGCTTTTCATCCTGGGCGGGCCGGAGACGCAGCTGCATGACATTCTTTGGGCCGTCCATGATGGAAAAAACCGTGGTAGAAGCGAGGGGGAGGAAACTTTCGGGGAGTTGCCGGTTACGATGGGAGGTCGGGGGCGGAGCGATGCGCGTTTCTCTCGTACGTACGCGCGTGTGTGCGAGGCGTTGGCTCTAACTGAACCCAAGCGAGGTGCTTGGCTCTAACTGAACTCGAGCGATCGATCAATGGCTTTTAACTGAACCCGATGGAGCGATTCCTTCGCTACTGCTCCTAATTGAAGCCGACCGATGCTGCCTCTGGGATAAACAGTGAGCATTGAGGGGGGGGTTGGATGAACAGTGAGCAGTGGTGTTGCCTCTGGATGAACAGGAACCCGTGGTGTGGAGGGCTGGATGAACAGTAGACGGTGGATGGGTGGCCGTGGAGGGGTGGTTGAATAGGACCCCGTGGTGTGGAGCGCTGGATGAACAGTAGACGGTGGAAGGGTGCCCGTGGAGGGGTGTTTGAACAGTAGCCGGTTGAGTAGCGCGCGGTGGAGGCTGGATGAACAGGAGCCCGTGGAGGCTGGAGGAGGTCGACGGTAGCCCATGGAGGCTGGAGGAGGTCGACGGTGGAGATGAACAGTATCCCGTGGAG